>NC_079190.1:496008924-496117499 GCF_029499605.1 Hyla sarda
TGTCAACGACTGGAAGAACCGACCAATCAGAATGGGCATTCACTGGTAAAACCCCCTGTATTACTGAAGCGTATGCACTGACTGGCTGTCTGGTAGCGCCCCCTACAGTACAGGAAGAAACTACAAGTTCTGTACTACTCCTTACCTGTGCCAGGGTTAGCTGCTCCTTTGGACACCAAGTAAGGGCGGCTCCATTTGGGACACTGTGTGTACTGTATAGGACCCTGAAGAAGCTCCTGTCCCCTACATAAACCATTGTTTTCCAACCAGGGTGCCTCCAGCTGTTGCAAAACTACATCTCCCAGCATGCCCGGACAGCCAACGGCTGTCCGGGCATGCTGGGAGTTGTAGTTTTGCAACAGCTAGAGGCACCCTGGTTGGGAAACACTGACCTAGACAGTGATTACAGCTCCAGCAGATCTTTCTTACTTTTATATGTAAGGATTTGCTTTATCTATATTAGTTATCTACTTATTTTTCTTTAATCCTCACTTTTTCCTATTTTTGGATGACATTTTGGGGCTTCAGAACCAATTACCAGGTTTCCATAGAGTTATGGTCTCAACATACAATGGTTTCAACATACAATGGTCGTCCTGGAACCAATTAATATTGTAACTTGAGGGACCACTATATATATATATATATATATATATATATATATATATATATATATTTTATATGTATTTACATAATATATAGATTTATATATTACACACACACACACATTTTATTTATAATAAATATAAATAAATTAATGAACAAATTCTTAGCTACCTAAATGCACCACTAGGGGGAGCTAAAGATCTTACTGCATACTGTGTTCTTACAGAGTTCAATATTGCCAGCCGGTGATTAACTCAACACAGTGGATCTGCTTCATGCTAAGGGTTGTCATGATATGGCAGTGTTCCTCAAAACCCCCCAACAGGTCATGTTTTCAGGATTCCGTTAGTCTTTCATAGGTGATATATAACGGTAGTGATGCCCGATTCACTGATCATAGTGATATCACCTGTGAAAGACTAAGGAAATCCTGAAAACATGACCTTTTGAGGACCGCGCTTGAGAAACGCGGCCTTATGGGACACAGCCTGGTCAGCGACTAGTCAGTATAACTAACCTCTGGGTGCTTGCGTCTCAGGTGTCGGCTCATAGACGCTCGGGTGGAGACCTTGGTTCCGCAGAGATGACAGCTCTGGGCCTCCACCTTGTCATGCGTGAGCTGGACGTGCTTCTGGAGCATGTATTCCGTGACGTACTTCTTATCACACACCGCGCAGCTCCACTGCTTCCCCACTGCAGTAGAGCCAAAACAAATCACATAAAGCCTCTATATACAGAGGAGGTAGGAGTATATGACAGTGTCCCTGTATACAGAACATAGGAGGGTAGAATACACTTCTAGGGTCCTAATCATATGCAAACTTAAAGGGGTACTCCACTGGAATACTTTTTTTTTTTTTTTTTTTTTTTTTTTTATTAACTGGTGCCAAAAAGTTAAAGGGGTATTCCAGGAAAAACTTTTTTTTTTTTTTATATGAATCAATTGGCACCAGAAAGTTAAACAGATTTGTAAATTACTTCTATTAAAAAAAAATCTTAATCCTTCCAATAATTATCAGCTGCTGAAGTTGAGTTGTTCTTTTGTGTCTGGCAACAGTGCTCTCTGCTGACAGCTCAGCTTGTCTCGGGAACTGCACAGAGTAGAATAGGTTTTTCTATGGGGATTTGTTTCTACTCTGGACAGCTCCCGAGACACGTGTCATCAGAGAGCACTTAGACAGAAAAGAACTCAACTTCAGCAGCTCATAAGTACTGAAAGGGTTAATATTTTTTTAATAGAAGTCATTTACAAATCTGTTTAACTTTCTGGAGCCAGTTGAGATAGATATCTATCTATCTACCGTATATCTATCTATCTATCTATCTATCTATCTACCGTATATCTATCTATCTACCGTATATCTATCTATCTATATCTCTCTCTCTATAATATATTATTATATATATTATATATATATATATATATATATATATATATATATATATATATATATATATATATATATATATATATAAACGTTTTTTCCCTGGATAACCCCTTTAAACAGATTTGTAAATGACTTCTATTAAAAAAAAAAAAAATCTTAATCCTTCCAGTACTTATCAGTGGCTGTACACTACAGAGGAAATTCTTTGCTTTTTGGATTTCTCTTCTATCACGACAACAGTGCTCTCTGCTGACACCTCTGCTGTCCATTTTAGGAACTGTCCAGAGCAGGAGAAAATCCCCATAGCAAACATATGCTGCTCCTGGACAGTTCCTAAAATGGACAGAGAGGTCAGCAGAGAGCACTGTGGTGGTGACAGAAGAGAAATCCAAGAAGAAAATAATTTCCCCTGTAGTATACAGCCGCTAAAAAGTACTGGAAGGATTAAGATTTTTTTTTTAAATAGAAGTCATTTACAAATCTGTTTAACTTTCTGGCACCAGTTGTTTTAAAAAATAAATAAATAAATAAAAATAAATAAATAACGTTTTTCACCGGAGTACCCCTTTAATATAGCCTATATAAAATTACCACCCACCCAGGCCAAGGTTACAATCTCATCTTTGACACATATAGGAATACACAATGCATAGAAAGGGGCTACAACAATATAATACTACCATATACACACACAGAATAAAAATTCTAAGCCCTTCACAGTGGGATAAAGCAGTGGTTCCTAACCAGTGTGCCTCCAGCTGTTGCAAAACTCCAACTCCCAGCATGCCCGGACAGCCAAAGGCTGTCCGGGCATGCTGGGAGTTGGAGTTTTGCAACAGCTGGGGGCACAATGGTTGGAAAGCACTGGGATAGAGGAGCGCTACCATAATCAATACCAACAATATATACTTACCAGTATGCACCAGTTTGTGGGTCTCCATCGTGTTCTTCTCACTGAATGTTTTCCCACATAACTCGCACATAAAGTCCTTAATACCTGTGCAGAAAAACAACAATATAATTCCCATAAGAAGCTTCTCACACTCCGCAATACAAACAGACAGTAGATGTTCTATCAATCAAATAGCCATAATATTAAAAGGGGAACTCCGGTGTGGAAAACTTTTTTTTTTCTTTTAAAGGAGTAGTCCAGTGGTGATTCAGTGGTGAGCAACTTATCCCCTATCCTAAGGATAGGGGATAAGTTGCAGATCGCGGGGGGTCCGACCGTTGGGGCCCCCCGAGATCTCCTGTATGGAGCCCCGACAGCCGGCGGGAAGGGGGCGTGTCGACCTCCGCACGAGGCGGCAGCCGACACGCCCCCTCAATACAACTCTATGGCAGAGCCGAAGCGCTGCCTTCGGCAATCTCCGGCTCTGCCATAGAGATGTATTGAGGGGGCGTGTCGGCCGCCGCTTCGTGCGGGGGTCGACACCCGCTATCTCGGCGGAGAGCCGGGGCCCCGTACAGAGAGATCGCAGGGGGCCCCAGCGGTCGGACCCCCCGCGATCTCAAACTTATCCCCTATCCTTAGGATAGGGGATAAGTTTTTCACCACTGGACTACCCTTTTAAATCAACTGGTGCCAGAAAGTTTAAACAGATTTGTAAATGACTTCTATTAAAAAAAATCTTTACCCTTCCAGTACTTATTAGCAGCTGTATGCTACAGAAAAAAATTCTATTCCTTTTTAAATTTCTTTCCTGTCTGACCACAGTGCTCTCTGCTGACACCTCTGTCCGTGTCAGGAACTGTCTAGAGCAGCATAGGTTTTGCTATGGGGGATTTTCTCCTGCTCTGGACAGTTCCTGATACAGGGCATCAGGTGTCAGCAGAGAGCACTGTGGACAAGACAAAAAATAATTCAAAAAGAAAATAATTTCCTCTGTGGCATAAAGCTGCTAATAAGTACTGGAAGGGTAAAGATTTTTTAAGAGAAGTCATTTGCAAATCTGTTTAAACTTTTTGGCACCAGTTGATTTAAAAAAAAAAAAAAATAAATAAATAAAATTTGAACCGGAGTATCCCTTTATACCTGCCAAATAGTCTGTCTCCTTCATGCTGTAGCCCCTCTAAGTCTCGGACCCTATAGCCCTGTGCCGTGTCCTGTGGTATCTGGTCCTATAAAGGTGTGAGGTGCGGCCTCCATGGATCGGACTTTATTCTCCAGCACATCCCACGGATGATCGATCAGATCACATTTGGAGCCAGAGTCACCATCTTAAAAGGGGTACTCCCCTGGAAAACATTTTTTATTTTTTTAAATCAACTGGTGCCAGAAAGTTAAAACAGATTTGTAAATTACTTCTATTTAAAAATCTTAATCCTTCCAGTAATTATCAGCTGCTGTATGCTCCCAGGAAGTTCTTTTCTGTCTGACCACAGTGCTCTCTGCTGACACCTCTGTCTATGTTAGGAACTGTCCAGAGCAGGAGAGGTTTGCTATGGGGGATTTGCTCCTACTCCTGATTTCCTGATATGGACAGAGGTGGCAGCAGAGAGCACTGTGGTCAGACAAGAAAGAACTACACAACTTCATGTGGAGCATACAGCAGCTGATAAGTACTGGAAGGATTAAGATTTTTTATAAAGAAGTCATTTACAAGTCTTTTACTTTCTCGCACCAGTTGATTAAAAAATAAATTAAAAAAAATAGTTTTCCAATGGAGTACCCCTTTAAAGCACTGTTAGTACTAACCACTATAGACCTGGAGCGCCTAAGACCGCTCAGTCCCGAGATGTTCTGACCCGGCGGCTCTGGAGATGCTCTGACTTAGTCGTCTACACATCACTACTTGGCTTCCATTACAGTGGCTCAGATCCTTACACTTGCCCCATCATCTTTTAGAACTGACCGGTCACTTGCTGTCTAATATATCCAACCCCTGACAGGCGCCATTGTGACAAAATAATCCACGTATCGGTTTAATCTGTGTAGAAATGTATAAGGCAACACTAATATATTAAAGAGGTTATCCAGGAAAAAATGTTTTTTTTTATATATCAACTGGCTCCAGAAAAACAGATTGGTAAATGACTTCTATAAAAAAAAAAATCTTAATCCTTCCAGCACTTATGAGCTGCTGAAGTTGAGTTGTTCTTTTCTGTCTAAATGCTCTATGAGGACACCTGTCTCGGGAACTGTCCAGAGTAGAAGCAAATCCCCATAGCAAACCTCTTCTACTCTGTGCAGTTCCCGAGACAGACAGAGAGGTCAGCAGAGAGCACTGTTGCCAGACAGAAAAGAACAACTCAACTTCAGCAGCTGATAATTATTGGAAGGATTAAGATTTTTTAATAGAAGTAATTTACAAATCTGTTTAACTTATAGGAGCCAGTTGATATATATTTAAAAAAAAATGTTTTTCCTGAAATACCCCTACATTGTCCATATACATTGTCCTCCTCACCTGTGTGCCGCTTATAATGCTTCAGCATGTTCACCTTCTGGGCAAACTTGCGGTGGCACTCCATGCACTCGTACTCTTTAATGCCCTTGTGCAGCTTCATGTGATGCCGCAGAGCGTGCTTCGTCTTCATCCCTGGAGGAGAGAATGGAGAACGGTCAATGGGAAACCCTTGTGAACGCCAGAATACGTACATAACACCCCTTAGCTGCTTTCAAACCGCATTCAGCTTTATCATAGGAACAAAGACTCAAAAAAACAAATCCCCATGCACCCCAATGTGCGCATACATAGGACTAACCAGACTGGAACCAGTTCTATCACGATCATCTGTATATAGTGATTACAATCCACACAATGGCCCTTAAGCATTATACATACATATATGGTACAAATGAAGAAAGGAGGAGAAGCACCGTGCTTCAGGATTCAGGAGCAGCCCAACTCCCAATGCAATATCCAAAGTAAAGTAGAAGCAGCACTCCGATGTATAAATAAGGGCGCATTCACACCACGTTTTTGCAATACAGTTCCCATATACATTTTCAATGTGAAGACTGTACGGAACCGTATTGAAATCCGTATGCACTGACTCTCCATTGAAATCCGTATGCACTGACTCTCCATTGAAATCCGTATGCACTGACTCTCCATTGAAATCCGTATGCACTGACTCTCCATTGAAATCCGTATGCACTGACTCTCCATTGAAATCCGTATGCACTGACTCTCCATTGAAATCCGTATGCACTGACTCTCCATTGAAATCCGTATGCACTGACTCTCCATTGAAATCCGTATGCCAAAAGATGCATCCGGTTGTGTCCGTTTTGCGTCTTGTACGGTTTTCAAAATGGAGTGAAAAGTTAAAAACTTATACTTTTTTTTCTTAAAAGACGGATGCAACCGGACCTAATTTTTCAAACCGTATACTGTTTTTAACTATATATGGGTTTGAATTTTTTTTACACACGTTTTGATACAGTTTAGTCCGGTTTTGAGGAATCCGTTTTTCATCAAAAACCTGATACGGGAACTGTATTGCAAAACGTGGTGTGAATGCACCCTAAACGGGACTTATTCACTCATCTGTGTGAAGCGACGTTTCGGCTCGTGCATGCTTGAGAAAGGCTCTATTGACGAGCCGAAACGTCGCTACACACAGATGAGCGAATAAATCCAGTTTATTTATACATTGGAGTGCCGCTTCTACTTTACTTTGGATACATACATATATGCATATATATATATACACACACACACACACACAGTGATCCCTCAACTTACAATGGCCTCAACATACAATAGTTTCAACATACAATGGTCTTTTCTGGATCATTGTAACTTGAAACCAGACTCAACATACAATGTACAGACAGTCCAGATCTGTGATACCTGTCAATGGCTGGAAGAACCGACCAATCAGAATGGAAATTCACTAGTAAAACCCCTGTATTACTGAAGTGTATGCACTGACTGGTGTCTGGTAGTGCCCCCTACAGTACAGGGAGGTATTACATGTTCTGTACTCTTTACCTGTATTACTGAAGTGTATGCACTGACTGGTGTCTGGTAGCGCCCCCTACAGTACAGGGAGGTATTACATGTTCTGTGCTCTTTACCTGGACCAGGGTTACCTGCTCCTTTGGACACCAGGCGAGGGTGGATCCATTGCTTTTTTAGGACACTGTACTGTACAGGACCCTGAAAAAGCTTCTGTCCTCTACAGCTCCCAGCAGATCTTTAAGGCTAGGTTCAGACTACGGAATCTCTGGGCAGAAAATTTCCGCCTGGAGATTCCGAGTGCGGCCAGTGCCGGCTGAATCAGTCGGCGCTAGGACCGTGCGGACACTGCAGTCTCCAATAGACTGCAATGTGTTCCGCTCGGATTTCCGCCTGAAGAGCAACCCCATTCTTCAGGCGGACATTTCCAAGCAGATTTTCCGTTCACAAATTCCGAAGTGTGAATTTGTGAAAGGAAACCCATTCACTATACTATATATTTTAGCAATCGGAATTTCCGCCTACAATTTCAAAGCGGAATTGCAGGCGGAAATTCCGTAGTCTGAACCTAGCCTATTACTTTTATGTGGAAGGATTTGCTTTATCTATATTAGTTATCTACTTATTTTTGTTTACGGTAATCCTCACTTTTGTTTCAGAACCATTTACCAGGTTTCCATAGAGTTATGGTCTCTACATACAATGGTTTCACCATACAATGTTCGTTCCGGTGCCAGTTAATATTGTAATTTGAGGGACCACTGTGTATATGTGTATGTATATGTATATATACATATATATATATATATATATATATATATATATATATATATATATATATCATACATACATACATAACACACACACACAACACAAAGAAACACAGCCGCACATCCACCATTTGTAATTTGATCTAATTGCTTCTCAGCATAATTTCAAAAACTAACAGATTGTTATTATACATTTTGATCAAAAAGTACAAGCCCACACGCCACGTCAAGGCCATCTAGTCAGAGTGGGTCCCTAACCTGACACTGGCGTAGCGCCCGGCAGCGACAACCGCCTCCAAGACGCCATGCCCAGGGGGGAATGACCCAGTGGCCAGGCAGCCCCAACTACTGCCCGACCAAGCCCCTGGCTCCGGGCCACCCCACAGACAAAGCATCACAGAAACAATGGCCGCCACAGAGCACCACACCAGTGTGAACACCAACATGTGCTCCCTGCCAGAGGGCTGGGGGAATGGTAGGAGGAAACCCTTATACAGTCTCCTGCCAGGGAGCACATGTAGGTGTTCACACTGTTGTGGTGCTCTGTGGCGGCCATTGTTTCTGTGATGCTTTGTCTGTGGGGTGGTGCGGCCCGGAGCCGGGGGCTTGGTCGGGCAGTAGTGGAGCTGCCTGGCCACTGGGTCATTCCCCCTGTTTGATTTTGATCAAAATGTATAATAACAACCTGTTCGTTTTTTAAATTATGCTGAGAAGCAAATAGATCAAAATACAAATGGTGGATGTGCGGCTGTGATTCTCTATTTGTGTTGTACATATAATGTATCAATAAAAAAAAAAAATCTATAATGAATAAATATATATATATTATATATAAATATATAATCTTTTAAAATTTGTATCTTATACATATATTTATATAATGAAAAATAAAAATAAGTTTTCTCTTTTATTATTCATAAAAATATATATCTAAATAAATATTACACACATAGAGAGATATATATATATATATCTCTTAGTACGTATTCTATGTGTATAAACACACCTTTTCCGCACTCTGCACACAGGTATTCCCGGATGTTATCATGGACTCTCATGTGTTCCTTTAACATGTCTTTCCTGGCAAAGGATTTCCCGCACTGGTCACAGCCGTGGCTCTTCACCCCTGAAAGAAAAGCTTTATCAGTAGATGACGGGACACCATGTAAGCAACCTGATGACATCAGAGGTATAACCCAGTGTTCCCCAACCAGGGGGCCTCCAGCTGTTGCAAAACTGCAACTCTCCATATGCCTGGTCAGCCTTGTCCGGGCATGCTGAGAATTGCAGTTTTGCAACAGCTGGAGGCCCCCTGGTAGAGAAACACTGGTATAACCAGGTATTTCCTCCGCATTACCTGAATGGATGAGTTTGTGTCTTTCCAGGTTTCCTATACTGTTGAAAATCCTGCCACAAACCTCACATGGATGAATGTACCTGCAGAGAGAAACAAGGAGACAGCGTCAGAGAAACCTAAGCATTAAAGGGGTACTCCACTGGAAAAAAAAAAAATCTAAATCAACTTGTGCCAGAAAGCTAAACAGATTTGTAAATTACTTCCATTTAAAAATCTTAATCCTTCCAGTACTTATCAGCAGCTGTATGCTACACAGGAAGTTCTTTTCTTTTTGAATTTCCTTTCCAGTCTGACCACAGTGCTCTTTGCTGACACCTCTGTCCATGTCAAGAGCTGTCCAGAGTAGAAGCAAACCCCCATAGCAAACTTCTCCTGCTCTGGACAGTTCCTGACATGGACAGAGGTGTCAGAAGAAAGCACTGTGGTCATACAGAAAGGGAATTAAAAAAGAAAAGAACTTCCTGTGTAGCATACAGCAGCTGATTAGTACTGGAAGGATTAAGATCCATCAGTTGATTTAAAAAAAAAAAAAAAGCTTTCCAGTGGAGTACCCCTTTAATCCGCAGTCTGCCCCCTACAGAGATTGTAGACCAGATGTCACATGTATTGGAACCAGAGTGATAGGAACAGCAGAGCTGAGCAATACCTCTATATACTAGACTGCAGGACACAGTAATACACTCACTTCTGCACTTCAGGATCAGGTAGGTTCTCACGGTGGATCACCATGTGTGCGTGGTAAGTGGCTTTCAGTGCAAATCTCCTGTGACATATACTACAGTCATAGCCGTTCTCCGCGTGGACATCCATAATGTGCTTCAGGTATTCCTTCCCCCGGGCAAAAGAGATCTGGAAAATATTGTACAGCACAAAATATAAGATAAGTAATGCAATGTATGTACACAGTGACCTCACCAGCAGAATAGTGAGTACAGCTCTGGGGTATAATACAGGATATAACTCAGGATCAGTACAGGATAAGTAATGTAATGTATGTACACAGTGACCTCACCAGCAGAATAGTGAGTACAGCTCTGGGGTATAATACAGGATATAACTCAGGATCAGTACAGGATAAGTAATGTAATGTATGTACACAGTGACCTCACCAGCAGAATAGTGAGTACAGCTCTGGAGTATAATACAGGATATAACTTAGGATCAGTACAGGATAAGTAATGTAATGTATGTACACAGTGACCCCACCTGCAGAATAGTAAGTACAGCTCTGGAGTATAATACAGGATATAACAGGATCAGTACAGGATAAGTAATGTAATGTATGTACACAGTGACCCCACCTGCAGAATAGTAAGTACAGCTCTGGAGTATAATACAGGATATAACTCAGGATCAGTACAGGATAAGTAATGTAATGTATGTACACAGTGACCTCACCAGCAGAATAGTGAGTACAGCTCTGGAGTATAATACAGGATATAACTCAGGATCAGTACAGGATAAGTAATGTAATGTATGTACACAGTGACCTCACCAGCAGAATAGTGAGTACAGCTCTGGAGTATAATACAGGATATAACTCAGGATCAGTACAGGATAAGTAATGTAATGTATGTACACAGTGACCCCACCTGCAGAATAGTAAGTACAGCTCTGGAGTATAATACAGGATATAACTCAGGATCAGTACAGGATAAGTAATGTAATGTATGTACACAGTGACCCCACCTGCAGAATAGTAAGTACAGCTCTGGAGTATAATACAGGATATAACAGGATCAGTACAGGATAAGTAATGTAATGTATGTACACAGTGACCCCACCTGCAGAATAGTAAGTACAGCTCTGGAGTATAATACAGGATATAACTCAGGATCAGTACAGGATAAGTAATGTAATGTATGTACACAGTGACCTCACCAGCAGAATAGTGAGTACAGCTCTGGAGTATAATACAGGATATAACTCAGGATCAGTACAGGATAAGTAATGTAATGTATGTACACAGTGACCTCACCAGCAGAATAGTGAGTACAGCTCTGGAGTATAATACAGGATATAACTCAGGATCAGTACAGGATAAGTAATGTAATGTATGTACACAGTGACCCCACCTGCAGAATAGTAAGTACAGCTCTGGAGTATAATACAGGATATAACTCAGGATCAGTACAGGATAAGTAATGTAATGTATGTACACATTGACCTCACCAGCAGAATAGTGAGTACAGCTCTGGAGTATAATACAGGATATAACAGGATCAGTACAGGATAAGTAATGTAATGTATGTACACAGTGACCCCACCTGCAGAATAGTAAGTACAGCTCTGGAGTATAATACAGGATATAACTCAGGATCAGTACAGGATAAGTAATGTAATGTATGTACACAGTGACCTCACCAGCAGAATAGTGAGTACAGCTCTGGAGTATAATACAGGATATAACTCAGGATCAGTACAGGATAAGTAATGTAATGTATGTACACAGTGACCTCACCAGCAGAATAGTGAGTACAGCTCTGGAGTATAATACAGGATATAACTCAGGATCAGTACAGGATAAGTAATGTAATGTATGTACACAGTGACCTCACCAGCAGAATAGTGAGTACAGCTCTGGGTATAATACAGGATATAACTCAGGATCAGTACATGATAAGTAATGTAATGTATGTACACAGTGACCCCACCAGCAGAATAGTGAGTACAGCTCTGGAATATAATACAGGATATAACTCAAGATCAGTACAGGATAAGTAATGTAATGTATGTACACAGTGACCTCACCAGCAGAATAGTGAGTACAGCTCTGGAGTATAATACAGGATATAACTCAGGATCAGTACAGGATAAGTAATGTAATGTATGTACACAGTGACCTCACCAGCAGAATAGTGAGTACAGCTCTGGAGTATAATACTGGATATAACTCAGGATCAGTACAGGATAAGTAATATAATGTATGTACATTGACCTCACCAGCAGAATAGTGAGTACAGCTCTGGAGTATAATACAGGATATAACAGGATCAGTACAGGATAAGTAATGTAATGTATGTACACAGTGACCCCACCTGCAGAATAGTAAGTACAGCTCTGGAGTATAATACAGGATATAACTCAGGATCAGTACAGGATAAGTAATGTAATGTATGTACACAGTGACCTCACCAGCAGAATAGCGAGTACAGCTCTGGAGTATAATACAGGATATAACTCAGGATCAGTACAGGATAAGTAATGTAATGTATGTACACAGTGACCTCACCAGCAGAATAGTGAGTACAGCTCTGGAGTATAATACAGGATATAACTCAGGATCAGTACAGGATAAGTAATGTAATGTATGTACACAGTGACCTCACCAGCAGAATAGTGAGTACAGCTCTGGGTATAATACAGGATATAACTCAGGATCAGTACATGATAAGTAATGTAATGTATGTACACAGTGACCCCACCAGCAGAATAGTGAGTACAGCTCTGGAATATAATACAGGATATAACTCAAGATCAGTACAGGATAAGTAATGTAATGTATGTACACAGTGACCTCACCAGCAGAATAGTGAGTACCATACATCCTTTAAAAGGATCCGTACCTGACACCTCTTACAGCTGTACTTGTGGGGCTCGGAGTCAGCGCTCCCATCCGAGTTGTCATCGTTGTCCTCGGAGGAGATGCCGATCTTCCCAATGAATTCTTCCCTTTGCTGATCGTTCATCAGAGCAATATCCTAAACATGAACGCCTGGCATTAGGACCCGCCTGTCCCTGCAGTTTATATTCAGTACAGACGGCCGGGCAGAACAGATACCTTGAAGTGAATGTGTATGTGATCTCGCAGGACGTCCACCCTGAAGAACTTCCGACCGCAGATCTCACAGGTGTACTTCTTATCTCCGTGTGTGAGGAGGTGTTTGTTCATGTTGCTCCGGCAAGAGAACATCTGGGTAAGAAATAAACATGAGCAAAGTACCATGAATAAGGCGCCATACTAACTAAAAAGTAGGGATGGACCGATTATCGGTTTGGCCGATAATCACGATTTTGGACATTATCAGTAGAGATGAGCGAATTTACAGTAAATTCGATTCATCACAAACTTCTCGGCTCGGCAGTTGATTACTTATCCTGCATAAATTAGTTCAGCTTTCAGGTGCTCCTGTGGGCTGGAAAAGGTGGATACAGTCCTAGGAGACTCTTTTCTAGGACTGTATCCACCTTTTCCAGCCCATGGGAGCACCTGAAAGCTGAACTAATTTATGCAGGAAAAGTCATCAACTGCCGAGCTGAGAAGTTCGTGACGAATCGAATTTACTGTAAATTCGCTCATCTCTAATTATCAGTATCGGCAATTACCTTGCCGATATGCCGATAATGCCCCGCCCCCCGGCCAGAGACTACTGTCGCCGCCGCTGCCCCATTTCCTCCCCATCCTCTGGCCACATACCGCCGCCGGTGCCCCATTGCCTCCCCATCCTCTGGTCACATACCGCCGCCGCCCCATCACTTCCCCCCATCCTCTGCCCACATACCGCCGCCGCCCCATCACTTCCCCCCATCCTCTGCCCACATACTACCTGCCGCCCCATCGCCTCCCCCCATCCCCGGTGTTATAATTACCTGTTCCCGGGGTCCGCGATACTTCTGGCTCCGTCGGCATCCTGCATTGCGCAATGATGAGTGACATCCCCAACGCGACGTCACCGTCAGTGCGCACAGTGACAGCGCAGGACGCCGACTGAGCCAGAAGTATCGCGGACCCCGGGAACAGGTAATCATAACCCCGGGTATGGGGGGAGGTGATGGGGCGGCGGCGGTATGTGGGCAGTGGATGTTGGGGGCGTCGGTGGTATGTGGGCAGGGGAGAGAAGCGGGCGGCGGCGGTCTCTGGCCCGGCAAAAGCCGCTGCAGTTTATCATTGATCTGCAACAGCTTCTGCCCCGATATTGGTCGATCCCTACTAAAAAGCAATCCTTTAGTACAGTGTTTCCCAACTTGGGTGCCTCCAGCTGTTTCAAAACTACAACTCTCAGCATGCCCGGACAGCCATTGGCTGTCCGGGCATGCTGGGAGTTGTAGTTTTGCAACATGGACATCATCAAATTACCTTTCCGCAGACTGGACAGGCCGAAGGCTCTTTTTTGTACTTGATGGTATGGTCGGTTGGCTGTGGGATGGATGACTCCCGCTTCACACGTCTCACTCCTATAGGTGGCGCCAGAGAGGACAAAATTTACAATGCATCTTCCCACCGCACATTTATAAAAGGTTTGCAAATATATCCTCATTATTCCACATGATTTACAATGACACGGCCCAGAGCTCTGAGAACACTATCGCCTTAGATACGTCTTCTTGATAACATCCAAGGTGCAGCAATTGTGTTACGCCGACACAGTCACATTATAATGTCCTCCCCAGTGCCAAGTGCCACTCAACAATCCATACTGGGCTTCCGAACCCAATAAATTCCTGGTTTGTGCAGCCATACATTCTGTTTATTCTAGATAGGGGTTTCCGAGCCTGCGTGCCTCCAGCTGTTTCAAAACAGCAACTCCCAGCATGCCTGGACGGCCAAACAGGTGGGTTATCAAGATGACATTACGAAGACGATTGTGTTATCATTAGGGATGTCCAATACCATTTTTTGTTAAATTAGAGTATCAATCAGTACAGACCAAAAGTTTGGAAACACCTTCTCATTCAGAGTTTTCTTTATTTTCATGACTATGAATATTGTAGATTCACACTGAAGGCATCAAAACTATGAATTAACACATGTGGGATTATATACAAAACAAAAAAGTGTGAAAATCTGTCATATTCTAGGTTCTTCCTTTTGCTTTGATTACTGCTTTGCACACTCTTGGCATTCTCTTGTTGAGCTTCAAGAGGTAGTCACGTGAAATGGTTTTCACTTCACAGGTTTGCTGGTGTGGAGGAGGAGTTGTGATGGTGTGGGAGAGGGGGGGGGTGATGGTGTGGGGGAGGAGGTGTGATGGTGTGGAGGAGGAGGTGTGATGGTGTGGAGGAGGAGGTGTGATGGTGTGGAGGAGGAGGTGTGATGGTGTGGAGGAGGAGGTGTGATGGTGTGGAGGAGGAGGTGTGATGGTGTGGAGGAGGAGGTGTGATGGTGTGGAGGAGGAGGTGTGATGGTGTGGGGGAGGAGGTGTGATGGTGTGGGGGAGGAGGTGTGATGGTGTGGGGGAGGAGGTGTGATGGTGTGGAGGAGGAGGTGTGATGGTGTGGAGGAGGAGGTGTGCTGGTGTGGAGGAGGAGGTGTGATGGTGTGGAGGAGGAGGTGTGATGGTGTGAAGGAGGAGGTGTGATGGTGTGGAGGAGGAGGTGTGATGGTGTGGAGGAGGAGGTGTGATGGTGTGGGGGAGGAGGTGTGATGGTGTGGGGGAGGAGGTGTGATGGTGTGGAGGAGGAGGTGTGCTGGTGTGGAGGAGGAGGTGTGCTGGTGTGGAGGAGGAGGTGTGCTGGTGTGGAGGAGGAGGTGTGGTGGTGTGGGGGGGGGGGGGGGGCTTTGCTGGTGACACTGTTGGGGATTCATTCAAAATTGAAGGCCTACTGACCCAGCATGTCTACCACAGCATCTTGCAGCGGCTGCTATTCCATCCGGTTTGTGTTTTGTTGGACCATCATTTATTTTTCAACAGGACAATGACCCCAAACACCTCCAGGCTGTGTAAGGGCTATGTGACCAAGAAGGAGAGTGATGGGGGGCTGCCCCAGGTGACCTGGCCTCCACAGTCACCTGAATCCAATCGAGATGCTAAGCAAGTGCTAAGCATCTCTGGGAAATCCTTCAAGACTGTAGGAAGACCATTTCAGGTGACTACTTCTTGAAGCTCATCAAGAGAATGCCAAGATTGTGCAAAGCAGTAATCAAAGCAAAAGGAAGAACCTAGAATATGACAGATTTTCACACTTTTTTTGTTATGTATATAATTCCACATGTGGTCTGTACTGTGCGTGTATGTATATATATACACACACACACACTTATTTTTACACATTTAATTTTTACTATTTTTTGTCCCCATAAGGGACTATTACACACTGATCAATGTTTTGCCATAGCACAGCAGTAATCAGTGTTATCCGTGCTTTTTTTTTACTACTGCCTGCCATAACTGGCTGCAGTATAGGAGGAGCAACAATCGGGACGGCACAGAGCCCGGTAAGGGACCTCTGGCCGTCCTCTCAGCTGATCAGGACATCACTATTTCAACGTGGTGATCCTGATCAGCATCCCTGAGCTAATACGCAGTTTGATTCGGGGCTTTTAGACACCGGGATCAACTCTATCTGTGATGTCCGGCATTAGCCTCAGGTCCCGGCTATGACTTGTGCTCTGTTGCTGAGCGCGCTGCATAGGCAGAATGCACAGGGCACTTCCGTAATACATGCCAACAAGAGTCCCGCCGGCAGGTGTCGGATTAGGTATCAGGGACATTTGCACAAGTACTCGTGCAAATGTGCAGTAATCGGGACATCTCTAGTTATCATAACTATAAATTGTACAATTGTGGAGCAGCAGGACTGGAGTTTTAGGACCCATGCACACTACAGAATTTCTGTGCAGAGAGATTCTGTGTGCAGAAGATGCCACGAGAACCAAGCGGCGTTATGACCATGCGCACACGAACATGTTCAGCCTGGAATGGCAGAAATTCTGCAGTGTCCACAGTGCAGCAGAATCCCATTGAAGACAATGGGAGGCTGCTGCACCGGAATCTCCAGGTGCACATTCCGTACTGAGCATGGGCGTTGCAGTCACCTACCTTCCAGATGTCTGCGGTGATGTTCCAGCATCACGTCCCTCCTGTAGAAGAGTTTGTTACAGATCTCACAGGCAAACTTCTTCTCCCCGTGCTTCTTCTTGTGCTTGGAGAGGTTGCTGTTGGTGGAGAAGAATCTGTAGCACATCTCACACTGGAACGACTTGTCGTCTGTCAACGGAAGAGGGGGAGAAGGTCACACAGAGCCGAGGCCGCACTACAAGCATCGGAACGTGGCACCAAGTATACACCTGGGGGGAGATTTATCAAAACCTGTCCAGAAGGAAAGTTACCCAGTTGCCCATAGCAACCAATCAGATCGCTTCTTTCATTTTTAACAAGGCCTCTGCAAAATGAAAGCAGCGATCTGATTGGTTGCTATGGGCAACTTTTCCTCTGGACGGGTTTTGATAAATCACCACCCTGGACCAGACAGAAACTTGTGAAGGTGCAAAGGACTGCATTATATATATATATATATATATATATATATATATATATATATATATATATATGGCATAAAGTGCAGATTATGGGGTACAGGAATGGGACAAGAATTAAAGGGGTACTCCGCCCCTAGACATCTTATCTCCGCTGCACCCAGCATTCGTTTAGAGCAGTGTTTCCCCAAGCAGGGTGCCTCCAACTGTTGCAAAACTACAACTCCCAGCATGCCTGGACAGCCTTCGGCTGTCCAGGCATGCTGGGAGTTGTAGTTTTGCAACAGCTGAAGGCACGCTGCTTGGGAAACACTGTTTAAGGGTAAGTTCACACCCATTCAATTTTTGTTGCGGGTTTTCCGCTGTGTATTTGAAAAGGCGTGACAGTGACGCCACGAGCCTTCTGCGCTGCACCTGACGTTCTAAGGGTATGTTCACACGGGCAGATTTTTTGGCGGGTCTTTTCGCTGCATATATGAAAGTGGGCGGGCTCTTATCAGCTGTCCGCAGCAGATTTTCCGCGGCGGAATTTATGCTACGGAAAATATGCCTCAAGACCCATTGAAGTCAGTAGGGAATGCGGCGGCATAAATTCCGCCGTGGAAAATCTGCTGCGGACAGCTGAGAAGAGCCCGCCCACTTTCAAATACGCAGCGGAAAAACCGGAAAAATAATCTGCCCGTGTGAATATACCCTTAGAGTGTCAGGTGCAGCGCAGGAGGCTCGTAACGTCACTGTCACGCCTGCTCGTCACTGTCACGGCCACGCCTCCTCAATACAAATCTATGGGAGGGGTCATGACGGCCGTCAAGCCCCCTCCCGTAGACTTGCATTGAGGGGGTGTGGCCGTGACATCACGAGCGGGGCGTGACCGTGACGCCACGAGCCTCCAGCCCGCATCGCCAGTAATCCAGCATGGAGCAAAGTTCGCTCCGTGGACAGGATGTCTGGGGTGCTGCAGCAGATATTGCGGGGGTCCCCAACGATGGGACCCCCCCACAATCAGACATCTTATCCTTTGGATAGGGGATAAGATGTCTAGGGGCAGAGTACCCCTTTAATACCAGCCAACCCACAGACACTATAGGGGAAGATTTATCAAAACCTGTGCACAGGAAAATGTTGACCAATTGCCCATAGCAACCGATCAGATTGTTTCTTTTATTTTTCAGACACCTTTTTAAAAATTAAAGCAGCCATCTGATTGGTTGCTATGGGCAACTCGTTTGGCTGACTTTTCTAATTGTAGAAAAGGATGTGCTGGTCCTAAAGGACTTGAGGGGGTGTTATGGTTCGAAATGTAAATGACTAGTGCTGTAGATATTGATAGGGAATGAGGTAAATGCAGTGGTGTGAAAGGAATAAAAAGGGGGAACGGGCGAAAAGTTGTGGGGGGGGGGGGAGATAATGCCTAAAACACCCAAAACTGTACAAATGCAGAGTTCAACGGTTTAAAATATAGTTAGTTTATTCAACAAATGTTGTACATTAAAATAACATCCTGGTGTAAATTGCATTAGATTAATATAGTTGGTGTAATCAAACAATAAAATCATTTGTTTCATTACATATTAATATATTAATCTAATGCAATTTACACAATTTATTTTAAACCATTGAATTCTGCATTTGTACACTTTTGCATGTTTTTGTGTTTTAGGCATTATCCCCCCCACCACCACTTTTTCGCCCGTTCCCTCTTTTTATTCCTTTCACACCACTGCATTTACCTCATTCCCTATCAATATCTACACCACTAGTAATTTACCTTTCGAGCCATAACACCCCCATATAGATGCAGCTATTAGGGGGTCTACATCGTACTGGAATTCTCGGACACATTACAGATTCAGAACACCCGACACTTTTTATTGTTCACTTTTCTAATTGTATCAATCCCTTCCTAAAAGGGGTTGCCAAGGATTAGAAAAACATGACTGCTATCTTCCAAAACGCTGCCACACCAATCCACAGGTTGTGTGTGGTATTGCAGGTCACCTCCATTGAATGATATGACAAGGACTCGCACCGGACGCAGCAGCTCCCACCTGTTCTGCAGTTGTGGAACTCCAGAAAGGCCTCCACCCTGAACGCCTTTTCACAAGTGGCGCAGCGGTATCTGTAATCGGCGTCAACCTGGAGATTACAACAGTTATTAAGTAGTATGGGTAACATTCAGGTAAATGTGTATGACATGTCTATGCCACTTCTGCACCTTTAAATGGGCACTGTCAGATACAAAAACCTTTGATATGTTGTAAAGCATGTATAAACAATAGGTTTTGTAATTGCTTTCATTAGAAAATTTTCAGTATTTCATACTGAAAAATCCAGTCAAACAACTGCCCCCCTGCCTGTTTGGACATATACTAGTCCTGCTGTGTCCATGAGTCATCACCTATGTCATGGACACACTTCCTTGATTGACAGCTGTGAGCGCAGGGCTCAGACCTGGAGGAAAAATCCTCCCACTGTCAGCTTGTGTCCCGCTACTGTCAGTGAGGACAAGCTGGGAGTTGTAGTTTTGCTAATGCTAGGGGAGATGTGAGCAGAAACATACTGAGGGAGGGGGCGGAGATCTGCACAGTGAGGCCACGCCCCCTCCCTTTGAGAGGAATTCAGACTAGTGAGCTAAATTAAAAGTGTAATAAAAAATAAAAGGTGCTAGACACATAAAAATGAGATGTACACAGAGCGCATCCGCATCAAATTTTACATTGCAGATGCGCCAACAGAAGACACAGGAGCGAGCTTGTTGCTGCGGCCGGGTAGCCCTGTGTGTCTGCCGTATTGGTGTATATCCCGCTGTAGAAATAGAGGGGTATTTAATCTTTTACCCCATCATTTTTTTCTGTAATTTGTCTGTTTTTTTTGGGGTGCAGTGGTTTTTTGCAATAGAACATTTTTTTTTTAAAAAGGAACGTTGATTTGAATTTACCATTTGCGACTTTTCAGGTTGTTGCATCGTTTAGCGCAACTGCGCTAACTGAGGTGCAATTCTATACCAGTTCTCATCTGGCTTAGAAACTGACTAGACAGCATTATTAACCCCTTAAAGGGGTACTCCGCTGCTCAGCATTTGGAACAAAATGTTCCGAATGCTTAGAGCCGGCGCCGGGAGCTTGTGACATCATAGCCCCGCACCTCATGACGTCACGACCCGCCCCCTGAATGCAAGTCTATGGGAAGGGGCACCAGTTGATTAAAAATAAATTGTTTTCCACTGGAGTAAAAAGATGTTCTCCAACTCCTCTTTTCATGAATAACCCCATAGTGCCTGCTCATAGCAAACACACTGCTATGAGCAGACACACAGAGCTACCCAGCTGAAGCAGGGAGCTCGCTCCTGTGTCTGCCATTGGCGAATCCGCAGTGTAAAATACCCTCAGTGTGGCCCTGAGCTAAAAAGATTTTCCTATCAGATTAAGTTACTCCCTATCTACAGCATGGGAGATAACTAACTGTCTCTTATTGGGCAAAGAAGGGTGTCCAGCGCTGCTCCCGTTTAAAAAGAGTCAACTTTATTTCATATACACCAAGGTACAAAATGGTAGGGTAGACAACCGTCTCTTATTAGAATGGAGCAGCTCATCGCACATGCGCACGGCCACTCTGTTCATTTTCTATAGGATTTACCCAAAACACAGTACTTTCTACGTCTCCTTTAGAGAGAGATTGAATGGATTGGTGGGGTGCATTTACGTCCACTCAAGATGGCAGTGGACCCTCCATATAGTTAGTATGGTTTTAAAAATACATACGTTCAGCAAGTTCAACCAAGGAATTGAAGGGAAGGGATATGGTTGGATGAAGGGGAAAGGATGTGATTTTATATTTCTGCATTAGCATTAATGTCATTTTGTTCTTGGAATGTTTCTAACTGTGCTTTGAGGCTCTCAACTGTTCCTGCTGTGACCAGTTCCTGAGATAGACTGTTCCATAAATTCACAGTTCCTATGGTAAAGAAGGCGTGTTGCCCCTTAAAGGAGTAGTCCAGTCCTGAAAAACGTATCCCCTTATCCCCTATCCCCTAAGGATAGGGGATAAGTTTCCCATTGCAGGGGGTCCGACCACTGGGGCCCCCGCAATCTCCTGTACGGGGGCCTGGCTCGCTGGCCAAATCTTAATGCTTCCAGTACTTAGCTGCTGTATGCTCCACAGGAAGTTGTGTAGTTCTTTTCAGTCTGACCACAGTGCTCTCTGCTGACACCTCTGTCCATGTCAGGAACTGTCCAGAGCAGGAGAGGTTTGCTATGGGGATTTGCTCCTGCTCTGGACAGTTCCCGAAATGGACAGAGGTGTCAGCAGAGAGCACTGTGGTCAGACTGGAAAGAACTACACAACTTCTTCTGGAGCATACAGCAGCTGATAAGTACTGGAAGAATTACGATTTTTAAATAGAAATAAATTACAAATCTGTATAAAACTTTCTGGAGCCAGTTGATAAAAAAAAAAAAAAAAAAAAAAAAGTTTTCCACCGTACCCCTTCTAAAGGGCTTGTACACTTCTGCAACCAATGGGAGGATTTATTTGTTCTCTGTAACTCAGTGTTTCCCAAGCAGGGTGCCTCCAGCTGTTGCAAAACTACAACTCTCAGCATGCTGGGAGTTGTAGTTTTGTAAATGCTGGAGGCACCTGCTTGTGAAACACTGCTGTAATTTGTAGACAAAAAGGAATACATAGTCCCCTATGGTGAATTAAACATTTGTGGGTTAAAAACTGCAAACCAGAGACTTTAGAGACCAATAAAGAGAAGTTCAGGATAAGCAAATGACTTCTCACCTCGTTCCTGCTGTGCTTGTAGGACACGTGCTGCTTGAGACTCTCTTTACGGCTGAAAAGTTTAGCGCACTCCTCGCATTTGAAGAGCTTGTCCCCTAGAGAAAAAACAAAACAATAACACCCTCTAAAGGCCGGCACAAGAACAACACCCGCCCAATGACTATATAGTGGGGTCACAGAACTTTCATATACACTTGGGTCCTACATTTCACACAGTTCTCAAGTTTCGATCAATCGGGGTCTGAGCGTTCGGACATTGACTGATCAGGAGAACGAGCCGGGAGGAGAAGCGTGCGCACAGCATGTCTATGAGGCCGCAAAATAAGTTTGGATTGGTCGGTGCATCAGTGCTGAGACCCACCCATGATCCCTAGTCAGAATGAACGCGTGGTAGACGGCTCCATAGACCGGGTATAGGCAACCTTCAGCACTGCACATGTTTTGAACTACATCTCCCATGATGCTCTTTCTGCCAAAATGCGGCCAAAGCATCATGGGAGATGTAGTCCAAAACATCTGCAGTGCCGAAGGTTGCCTATACCTGCCATAGACTATAGCCAGTCTCCTGCTACAAGTCAAATCGAGCAACGAGCCAGAAGTTATCCTGGCAATACCGAGGGATCATTTGGGCGGGGGGGGGGGGGGGTCCTCAGCACAGAGTCCCCAATCGATAAAAATGTTGTCTCCCAAACAAAATGACGGTTACCCTTCCAAAGGATAGGGGGTAAGTGACTGATCGCAGGGGGTCAAGCAGCTGTGGCCCCTCCACCAGCTTTCTTCACGCACTGAACAGTGGTCGACATGCCCCCTTCATGCACATATATGGGAGAGCCTGAGATACACGAGCACTGCATCGCCGATAACTATGCATAAAGGGGGCATGTCGACCACCGCACCGTGCGCAAGAGCCAGAGTGCCGTACAGGAGATTGCGTGGGTTGCAGCAGTTGGACCCTTTGTTTTGGATGCGTTCCAAGTGACTGCTCTAGGTTGATGTCCTGAGCCAAATTAGATAATACGTGCATGGAGAAAAACCACATTGAGGCTGGGTTCACATCACATTTTTGCCATACTGTTTTCAGTCAGTTTTTCTAAAGAAAACCGAATGGCAAAAAAATAAAAACAAAAAAACGAATGGAACCGTATGGGAAAAAGTAAACCGTATGCGTTTATGAACAGTTTACTGTTTTTAAAAGTGCATACAGTAAAAAAAAAAAAAAAACACACATACGTTTTGTCCATTTTTAATGGGAGGGGTGTTCGGTGGGGACTTTAGGATGCAAATGCGCATGTGCAAAGTAAAAACTGTATACAGTGTCTCATATAGAACCGTATACACGTGCGTTTCCCATTGACGTTCATGTTAAAAAATAATATACGCGGTTGCAGTACAGTTTTTAAACCGGAGTCAAAACCGTGGTTGATCCAATTTTGCCTCCGGTTTAAAAACCGTACTGCAACCGCATACTTTTATTTTTTTATTTTTTTTAAAACATGGACGTCAATGGGAAACGCACATGCATACAGTTCCATACGCGAAACCGTATACGGTTTTTACATTGCACATGCGCATTTGCATCCTAAAGTCCCCACCCAACATTAAAAATTGACAACATTTTCAAAAACGGACGGAACCGTATGCACGTTTATAAAAGGTATACGGTTTAAAAACGCATACGGTTTACTTTTTCCCACAGTTCCATCCCAGCCTGACCCAGAATTGAGTCAAAATGGTTCTCTGATTTATTGTAGGGCGCAGCACATTGTGTAACAAGTCTAATTGGTTAGCCGACGCCTTTACATACGCATTGCGTCATATTTTCTCTTTGCCAAAAAGGAGATTGTCACACATGGAGTCGTACAGGATGCAACCGCCATCTTAGTAGAATGATCTTTATTTTGTATCTATTATCCATAACACCTAAAATCTGGGACTACTAAATTGGGAAAATATTAGACGTATAAATTTGGGATCATTATTATAATTTTTTTTTTAGAATTGGTATTTTTCTATATGAACAGTCTGGTGTCTGTATTAGCATAATTGCTTTTCTGTTGCATATTTTAAAAAAGAAATAAAGAGATAAAAATAAATAAATCTGGGACTACCCCATTTAAAGGGGTACTCCGGGGGAATTATTATTTTTTTTTTCAACTGGTGCCAGAAAGTTAAACAGATTTGAAAATTATGGTAACCAAGTAATAGAAAAAAAAGTTGCGGAGCACTGACCGTATGTAGCAAATTTCTTTATTCCACGGCATGGAGACTTGACATGCAGGGGAGCGGGGAGACAGAGGGCACTTCAGGTGACCGGCCGTATCGCGCGCATGCGCTTCTTCAGGCCTCTTCTATTAAAAATCTTTATCCTTCCAGTACTACTTAGTTGCTGAATACTACAGAGTAAATGATTTTCTTTTTGGAACACACAGCTCTCTGCTGACATCACGAGCACAGTGCTCTCTGCTGACTTCTCTGTCCATTTTAAGAACTGTCCAGAGTAGGAGAAAATCCCATAGCAAACATATGCTGCTTTGGACAGTTCCTAAAATGGACAGAGATGTCAGCAGAGAGCACTGTGCTCGTGATGTCAGCAGAGAGCTCTGTGTTCAAAAGAAAATAATTTCCTCTTTAGTATTCAGCAGCTAATAAGTACTGGAAGGATTAAGACTTTTTAAAAGAAGTAATTTACAAATATGTTTAACTTTCTGGCACGTCCTCTCACCGTGAGATCGGATATGTCGGCTCAGGTTGCTGCTGTTTCGGAAAACTTTGCTGCATATGTTGCACTGAAAGATGCGTTTGTGATCTCCCAGCTGCCGCACAAACTTCCTTCTCATGCTGTGGCGGGATCCCGATAGCAGCAGTCCTCTCTTCATCATATTGTTCCCCTGGTGGAAAGCAAACCTGCAAAACAGGACGCACAAGAATACATTTGGTTCCCATGACTTAAGATTATTAAAAATTGTGGCCTTTGCAGAAAGAATTGACATATTGGTTTAAAGGGGTACTCCACTGGAAAACATTTTTTTTAAATCAACTGGTGCCAGAAAGTTAAACAAATTTGTAAATTACTTCTATTAAAAAATCTTAAAGGAGTACTCCGATGCACCACAATGTAGCCCATGAAATTACCTTTTAAACGACCCCTCATTCATGTAAAATGGCCCAGCCGTTCTTCTGTTATTGTCGCTCGAAGTTTCCGGTACTTCCGGGTTCTCTTCCTTCCCCGCAATGTAAAAAACTACTTCTCCCAGCAAGCCCGCTCCTGACTTCCGGACAGCTCCTGCCCTCCCCCGGTAGCTCCCCTGCTCGGCCCCTTCCCGAAATTATAATATTTCACGCCCCCTCCTCTCCCACTTATTTCCCTATCCCCGCCTCACAAAATGCGTCCTCCTCACATGGTCGCCGAACTCCAATGAGCTTTCGGCCGCCGCTGCGTGTTGGTAGGTGAATAAGAGTAGCTAGTACGCAAGTGTGAAACGAAGCTTGCTGATTGGCCCATGTAATTTTCCTATTCTTTTGATATAGTGGGCCTTGCGCATGCGCCGGACGAAAGCGCTGATTGGCCCATGTAATTTTCCTATTCTTTTGATATAGTGGGCCTTGCGCATGCGCCGGACGAAAGCGCTGATTGGCCCATGTCATTTTCCTATTCTTTTGATATAGTGGGCCTTGCACATGCGCCGGACGAAAGCGCTGATTGGCCCATGTAATTTTCCTATTCTTTTGATATAGTGGGCCTTGCGCATGCGCCGGACGTAAGCGCTGATTGGCCCATGTTATTTTCCTATTCTTTTGATATAGTGGGCCTTGCGCATGCGCCGGACGTAAGCGCTGATTGGCCCATGTAATTTTCCTATTCTTTTGATATAGTGGGCCTTGCGCATGCGCCGGACGTAAGCGCTGATTGGCCCATGTTATTTTCCTATTCTTTTGATATAGTGGGCCTTGCGCATGCGCCAGACGTAAGCGCTGATTGGCGGTCAGCGCTGCGATAGACGTTTGCTGAGCTGAGCCTATGGCAGCTCAGCGCATAGATGAATAAATTAGTGATGGGGGCGTCGCAGACTCCGGGCTGGGAGGCCGGCACAGCCCGCAGTGACTCATGGGAGCGATGAGTCACCGGGCTAAGATGGCGGCGGATCGGGAGGAAAACGAAGTCGAACGTCATCAAAGGACCCAGCTTCCGGTGGAACAGAAAAAAGAAGATAACTCCCTGAAGAGGCCAATATTGAAAACGAAAGTACAAAGGTAAGTAATATAACTTTGCTTAATGCTTCATTTGCCCCCTAAAAACTGTGCTTCGGAGTACTCCTTTAATCCTACTCGTACTTAGCTGCTGTATGATCCACAGGAAGTTATTTTCTTTTTGAATTTCTTTTCTGTCTGACCACACTGCTCTCTGCTGACACCTCTGTCCGTGTCGGGAACTGTCCAGAGCAGGAGAGGTTTGCTATGGGGATTTGCTCCTACTCTGGACAGTTCCTAAAATGGACAGAGGTGGCAGCAGAGAGCACTGTGGTCAGACTAGAAAGAAATTCAAAAAGAAAAAAACTTCCTGTGGAGCATACAACATCTGATAAGTACTGGAAGGATTAAGATTTTTAAATAGAAGTCATTTACAAATCGATATTTTCAAACAATAACCAACCCCTCAAGACTAGTAACAGTTGCCTGATACATGGATGAAAAATAATATAAATAAATAGCTGGATCGGGCTTCAGATATAGGATACAATTTTATTAAAATATGTAAAATGTCAATTGATGTAACTTGGCCTCGTTGCACAGGGCCCTTGTGCCGAGGAGAAGAAATAGATTTACTTAAACATACACTTGTAATATATAATAGACACCGAGATTTAGTAATTTCTACAAAAATATAAAAAATATATTAAAAAGATATAGTAAAATATGTCACTTTCAATAGTCCGGTAACTGAAAAACCAGAGATGTGTTAAAGTCCCGTAACTAGAGATGAGCGAACTTATAGTAAATTTGATTCGTCACGAACTTCTCGGCTCGGCAGTTGATGACTTTTCCTGCATAAATTAGTTCAGCTTTCCGGTGCTCCGGTGGGCTGGAAAAGGTGGATACAGTCCTAAGAGAGAGTCTCCTAGGACTGTATCCACCTTTTCAAGCCCACGGGAGCACCGGAAAGCTGAACTAATTTATGCAGGAAAAGTCATCAACTGCCGAGCCGAGAAGTTCGTGACGAATCGAATTTACTGTAAGTTCGCTCATCTCTACCCGTAACGGATATAGAATCCTGATATATTGAAAGGAATGGGTGGGTTAATAATTACCAGCTTGAATAGAGTCCCACTGTAACGTCACCTGAGGACAACTGATGAGGTCCGCAAATCTCGGGTGGTGAAAAGACGCTGGCGTGCGTCACCTCAGTAGGAAAGGGCCGTGTTCTGCTTGTAAGAGCCCTGAAACGCGTCTAGGTGTATGATTTTATCACCGATATTTTACTCACCTCTGACCGATTGTGGGTCAAACCAGCAATACCATCTAAGTCTACACATCCAGGGGGCGTTGCCAAGCGCCTGAGACGTCACACGCCATTGGGATACATACCACGAGGTCTGCACCGCTAAGATTCCAACTACAGCGAAAGATCACGGGAGCGGCTATTATTCACACTGGTCTGTGGCAGGCAGACCGCCGCAGTGACGCATGCCAGCGTCTTTTCACCAACCGAGATTTGCGGACCTCATCAGTTGTCCTCAGGTGACGTTACAGTGGGACTCTATTCAAGCTGGTAATTATTAACCCACCCATTCCTTTCAGTATATCAGGATTCTATATCAGTTATGGGACTTTAACACATCTCTGGTTTTTCAGTTACCGGACTATTGAAAGTGACATATTTTACTTATCAGCTTAGCTCCAGTTACGGAATATAAAAAGCTAATCGGGATTAATGCCAAGCCAGAACTCGCTCTTCAGAAGGAAAGAGCACCCATCTGCAGACAGCTGTTTCGGGGTACTTGCCCCTCGTCAGTACAGAGCAGGGTAATCTGGCTTGGCTGAGATGAGGGGCCTTAGACTAGTTGGTCTAAGACCAGTTGGTCTAAGGCCCCTCATCTCAGCCAAGCCAGATTACCCTGCTCTGTACTGACGAGGGGCAAGTACCCCGAAACAGCTGTCTGCAGATGGGTGCTCTTTCCTTCTGGAGAGAGAGTTCTGGCTTGGCATTAATCCCGATCAGCTTTTTATATTCCGTAACTGGAGCTAAGCCGATACCAGGGAACATCGCCTGAAAAGGTGATGTAATGAGCTGATTTGAATATTCCCCTACCCAGAATGCCTGCGGAGTGCTTAGTGGCCCTTGAAAGCTCCGTCACACCAGGAGTGGTGAACTCTCCCCGAGTTAAATACTCATCCCGTTTAGTTATATTTTTGTAGAAATTACTAAATCTCGGTGTCTATTATATATTACAAGTGTATGTTTAAGTAAATCTATTTCTTCTCCTCGGCACAAGGGCCCTGTGCAACGAGGCGAAGTTACAACAATTGACATTTTACATATTTTAATAAAATTGTATCCTATATCTGAAGCCCGATCCAGCTATTTATTTATATTATTTTTCATCCATGTATCAGGCAACTGGTACTAGTGTCTTGAGGGGTTGGTTATTGTTTGAAAATATTGTTTTAAAATTTCCAGCCCCTGGTGTAGGTGCACAACCTTACCTTACTTACCTTACTTACCTCGGCTAGTTAATTGTGAGCTGCACAACCTCCTTGTTTTTTTTCCATTTACAAATCGGTTTAACTTTCTGGCACCAGTTGATTTAAAAAAAAAACAATAAAAATAAAATGTTTTCCAGTAGAGTACCCCTTTAAAGGGGTACTCCGCTCCTAGACATCTTATCCACTATCCAAAAGGATAGGGGGATAAGATGTCAGATCGCCGGGGGGGGGGGGTCCCGCTGCTGTCACGCCCCCTCCCATAGATTTGCATTGAGGGGCGGAGACGTCACGATCTTCTGTACCAGTGATCGAGATGAACTCAGCCCGAGGACCTCCAGCGGTTCCGGAAGCCGCTAAAGGTGGGTGCCGCATGGTAGATCCCGGGGGGTCCCCAGTAGTGGGACCGCAGCGATCTGACATCTTATCCCCTATCCTTTGGATAGGGGATAAGTTGTCTAGGGGCGGAGTACCCCTTTAAAGGGAACCAATCATCAGATTTTACCCTATATAATGCTTGGCAAAGCGTTATATAGGGTAAAATCTTTATTTTCACCATTCCCGGGGGACGCTCCTGCCCCCAGGGATGGTGAAGATATGAAGTTATAAACTAGTCACCGCCGCCGCCGTAAGTAGTCACCTGGGCAGGGAGCTCTTCTCACCTACTCCCATTCTTCGGCTGGGAGCGACGCCCCCTTCGCTTGATTGACGAGCCGCGTCATCACTCTGCTCCGTCTGTTCAGTGAGCGGAACGATGACGCGGCCCATCAATCAAGCGGAGGGGGGCGTCGCTCCCGGCCGAAGAACGGGAGTAGATGAGAAGAGCTCCCCGCCCAGGTGACTACTTACGGCGGCGGCGGTGACTAGTTTATAACTTCATATCTTCATCATCCCTGGGGGCAGGAGCGTCCCCCGGGAATGGTGAAAATAAAGATTTTACCCTATATAACGCTTTGCCAAGCGTTATATAGGGCAAAATCTGATGATTGGTTTCCTTTAACCAGTGTTTACCAACCTGGGTGCCTCCAGCTGTTGCAAAACTACAACTCCTAGCATGCCCGGACAGCCTTCGGCTGTCCGGGCATGCTAGGAGTTGTAGTTACGCAACAGCTGGAGGCACCCAGGTTGGGGAGCACTGGTTTAAACAATAGGTCCCACTCCCTTTCTTGCACTCACTTGGAAACAGGAGGTAAGTTGGCGTTGTTGGCGGGCGGCAGTTTTCCCAACATCAATTCCATGAACTTGTCGTCAGAATCGTGCGGAAGGGGAACGTCGTCGGGAGGGATCTCCGTGATTATTTCAGCCACGCGATCCGACGGGAAGACCGGACTGTACATAATGGGATGGTGTGCTGGGGAAAGAAACAGGTTATACCTTAGGCTGGGTTCACACCACGATTTTGCTATACAGTTCCCGTATACACTTTCAATTTGAAAACCATACGGAACCGTATTGAAAACCGTATGCATTGACTCTCCATTAATAACCATATGCCAAACAATGCATCCAGTTGAATCCATTTTGCGTCTTGTACGGTTTTTGTCAGGTTTTTTTTTTTTTCCCGTACCCAAAACCGTAGCCTACTACAGTTTTTGGTCCGGGTGAAAAACTGTATTAAACCGTATACGTTTTTTTAAATTTTTTTTTTTTTTTAACGTGGGAGCCAATGTGATCCGTACAGAACCGTATGTGCACACAATTCCATCCGGTTTGCACCATCCGTTTTTTGACTTTGCACATGCGCAGAGCACACCCAAAGTTTTTTTTTCTTGGCATTTCAAAACAAGTGAAATGTTATTCATAATGGAGTGAACAGTTAAAAACATATACTTCTTTTTTTTACTTAAAAAAAACGGATGCAACCGGACATCATTAAAATTTGTACACACGTTTTGATACAGTTTAGTCCGGTTTTGAGGAATCCGTTTTTTCATCAAAAACCTGATACGGGAACTGGATTGCAAAAAATGTGGTGTGAACCCGGCCTTACACAGGAAGGGGAATTTTGGGTAACAGAAGAAAATTAAAAAAATATTGTAATGATCTAAAAACATATATAATGGTCATCTGCCCGATTCTGCTGCACCTTTCACACTATGGAATTTCCCCGACAGAACCTAGACTTTCCCAAAAGAATCAACATTGTTCATTCTTTACATTTGATAAGGGTTAAGGGTGGGGCCATGTTTTTTTTGTTTTTTTTTTTGTCCCCGTTTCGGTTCCATTCTTGCAGGCTGTAAACGGATTAAAAACTAAAAAAAAAAAAAAAAATCCCATTCATGTCAATGGGATTTTTTTTACACTCCGTTTACATCGGTTTGTACCTGTCTGCGCTCATTTCTGAAAAAACGGCACATGCTGTATTTTTTCTACCCACAAAAAAAAAAATGGAAGAAAAAACGGATACAGTAAATTTAACATTTAAGTCTATGGAAAACGGATGAGCCTTTAATGTCATCCGTTTGCATCCGTTTTTTTTTTTTTTTTCATTCCATTTTTACTTCTGAGCATGCTCAGAACAAAAAAAAATAAGATATTTTTTGGGGGGGGTTTATTAACTGAACAATAACAGATACAAATGGATAACATCCGTTTGCATTCATTATTTTCCCCTTTTTATTTTTGACGGGTCTAGACGGCCGTGTGAACGCAGCCTAAGATACGTAAAACAAAACGCAGACAGAACACACAGCAGAATTTCCAGGCAGAGATTCCATTGCAGCAGCCTCCCGATGTGTTCAATGGAAACGCCTGCTGTGTAAAGAACGTCCACACGAAATTTTAGATATTCTGCTGTGTGAATGGGCCCTAAAAGTTTAGTGGTCAGATGTGATGAATGTTGCGGTGGGTGCAGTTCCTTTCCTTTTAGGCTCTTATAACACGTTGGGAATGTCAGCTCTGCCCCCTCTGGTGGCCGTTCAGATAAGGGCTTGTTCACACTGCGGGCATGCTACGCTACAGGGAGCTGCATTGGAAGGATGGGAGATGAGTGGAGGAAAAAAAAAATATATACTGCATGTTCTACTTTTGGTTCTCGGGCTCAACTCCTGTACAATACTGGACACCTGACAGAACCCATTCAAGTCAATGGAATCAGTTGTGTCAATTGGGCTCCGACCCACCCCCCAAAAAAAGTTAATAGATCCAAATGGACCCTGAAGAAAGCGAAGCCAAACGGTAGTGTGAACGTAGCCTAACTAATCCAGATCACCTCTCTGGATTAGTTAGGAAAGGAAGCCTCAGCTTTGGGGACAAAGCATGAACATGGAGCGTGCCACTCTGCCCGGAAGCATGGAGCGTGCCACTCTGCCCGGAAGCATGGAGCGTGCCACTCTGCCCGGAAGCATGGAGCGTGCCACTCTGCCCGGAAGCATGGAGCGTGCCACTCTGCCCGGAAGCATGGAGCGTGCCACTCTGCCCGGAAGCATGGAGCGTGCCACTCTGCCCGGAAGCATGGAGCGTGCCACTCTGCCCGGAAGCATGGAGCGTGCCACTCTGCCCGGAAGCATGGAGCGTGCCACTCTGCCCGGAAGCATGGAGCGTGCCACTCTGCCCGGAAGCATGGAGCGTGCCACTCTGCCCGGAAGCATGGAGCGTGCCACTCTGCCCGGAAGCATGGAGCGTGCCACTCTGCCCGGAAGCATGGAGCGTGCCACTCTGCCCGGAAGCATGGAGCGTGCCACTCTGCCCGGAAGCATGGAGCGTGCCACTCTGCCCGGAAGCATGGAGCGTGCCACTCTGCCCGGAAGCATGGAGCGTGCCACTCTGCCCGGAAGCATGGAGCGTGCCACTCTGCCCGGAAGCATGGAGCGTGCCACTCTGCCCGGAAGCATGGAGCGTGCCACTCTGCCCGGAAGCATGGAGCGTGCCACTCTGCCCGGAAGCATGGAGCGTGCCACTCTGCCCGGAAGCATGGAGCGTGCCACTCTGCCTGGAAGCATGTAGTGTGCCACTCTGCTCCGACATGTACTGAGCTCTTAATTTCTCTCCAGCAGTTGCAAACTACAACTCCCATTATGCACAGACAAAAGTCATAATGGTAGTTCTGCAACAACGGGAGAATCACAGGTGGGGGAACACGAGCGACTGTTCACCACACAATGGCTCGGCCTGCAGTAAGAAGTTGCAGAACTTTTCACTCTACAATGATTAAGATGTTTTCACAAAGAACTGGAAACCCTTTGTAATCCTTATAGGATTTGGGGCAGAAGAAGCAGGGTCCTCACCTGGGGGGCTATCGTCCTCCACAATCACTAAGGGAATGTCGGCCTTCACGGCTTTCGCTTTGCGGCTCCTCTTCGGCTTCTTCTTCAGGGCGTTCCTGACGGCAGGGGTAGTGCACACCACGGTCTGCTCCGGCGGCGCCATCACTGTACCCTCCTCTTCATACGTGGGGTCACATGGTCCGGGAGGGGCTATTCCTTTTGTCTGCTCCAGGTGACTTAATAAGTGCTCTGAAATATGAAGCAAAGTCACAGTGTATGCATTGGACAATACCAACTGGATAGAGAACTCCTAGACCAGTGGGATCCCAACCAGTGTGCAGTCAGCTGTTGCTAAATTCCTGGTGCAGGGGTTTCCTCACCATAGCCCTCCAGGTGTTGCATAACTACAAATCCCAGCATGCCCGTACAGTCTTTGGCAACAACTGGAGGCATAATGGTTGGAAAAAATTGCCCTAGACCATAAGCTGATCACAAAAGTATTGGACATCTGTATACTGCTGCTATCACTATGGGATCAGGATATATAGCAGTTATACCCCTCCCCTCCATCTGTATACTGCTGCTATCACTATGGGATCAGGATATATAGCAGTTATACCCCTCCCCTCCATCTGTATACTGCTGCTATCACTATGGGATCAGGATATATAGCAGTTATACCCCTCCCCTCCATCTGTATACTGCTGCTATCACTATGGGATCAGGATGTATAGAAGTTATACCCCTCCCCTCCATCTGTATACTGCTGCTATCACTATGGGATCAGGATATATAGCAGTTATACCCCTCCAGCATTATCTCTATAGGATCAGGATATATAGAAGGTATACCCCTCCCCTCCAGCATTAATCTGTATACTGCTGCTATCACTATGGGATCAAGATATATAGCAGTTACACCCCTCCCCTCCAGCATTATCTGTATACTGCTGCTATCTCTATAGGATCAGGATATATAGTAGGTATACCCCTCCCCTCCAGCTCTATTCTGATCCCACAGAGATAACAGCAGCAGTATATAGATAGATCTGGAGGGGAGGTATATAAATTACTATATATCCTGATCCCATAGAGATAGTAAGAGCAGTTTATAGACAGAGCTGGAGGGGAGGGGTATAACTACTATATAACCTAATCCCATAGACATAGTAGCAGTATACAGATAGAGCTAGGGGGGGGGGGGAAGAAGATGTATAACTACTATACATCATGATCACATAAAGATAGCAACAGTATACAGATAGAGCTGGAGCAAAGGAGTATAACTACAATTTATCCTGATCCCATAGGGTTAACAGCAACAGTATACAGATAGAGCTGGAGGGGAATAACTACTATTTATTCTGATCCCACAGGGTTAGCAGCAGCAGTATACAGATACAGATGGGAGGGGTCTAGGTGCTATCAGGAGGGATCTGACATCCTGCAGTTCACAGGAAGTCAGCTGACCCAGGACTGACCACCTTCTCTGACATTTTGAACACTGTTGTTTGAGTCAGATGTGTGATCACATGACCCAGTTAGAGTAATACAATATATGGATGCAGATGATGTGCTAGAATGAAACACATGGTGCTGAAAGACTTCTGATTGTGAGTGCACATGATCTGTACCTGTCAGCAGACTGGGTTCCATAAATGTTGTGTTGCACACTTTACACGCCCACTCACAGGTCTCCACGTGAATGATGTCGCTGTTCTCCTGACAGTTCACTAAAGATTACAATATGTAACAATAAGAAAATAAAACATCAATAGAAACCCATCATCTTGTCATCAGTAAGGTTTGCATAAACACCACATTCTGAGGTCAGTGATGAGTGGTGCTACATAGGCGCCGCTTATCTGTTCCTGCAGACTTAAAGGGGTACTCCGGTGGAAACCTTTTTTTTTAAATCAACTGCTGACAGAAAGTTAAACAGGTTTGTAAATTACTTCTAATAAAAAAACCTTAATCCTTCCAGTACTTATTAGCTGCTGAATACTACAGAGGAAATCCTTTTCTTTTTGGAACACAGAGCTCTCTGCTGACATCACGAGCACAGTGCTCTCTGCTGACATCTCTGTCCATAGCAGCATATGTTTGCTATGGGGGATTTTCTCCTACTCTGGACAGTTCCTAATATGGACAGAGATGTCAGCAGAGAGCACTGTGCTCGTGATTCAGCAGAGAGCTCTGTGTTCCAAAAAGAAAATAATTTCCTCTGTAGTATTCAGCAGCTAAGTAGTACTGGAAGGATTAAGATTTTTTAATAGACGCGATTTACAAATCTGTTTAACTTTCTGGCCCCAGTTGATAAAAAAAAAAAAAATTAATAAAAAAAAAAAAAAAAAAAGGTTTCCACCGGAGTACCCCTTTAAACAACAATGACCAGTTGATTAACTGACACACGGAACTAATGCTAAAGTGCATCTTATAGAGCCCTGTGTCCCAGCTGCTGCAGAACATCACACAACACACCTTGCTGAATAACAGATTTCTTTTTTAGGTCGGAGGTCAGGTTACCTGAAGTGAATGCAGCCGGTGGTCGGACGATTTTCATCTTCTTGGAGGTCATGGAGGCCAGCTGGTTGGATTTTGAGGAGGTCGGACTGACTTCTTTCTCAGGCTCAGGTGCCAAAAATGCCACCTCTGCGGGGAATACGTAGAAAAGTAAGCGCAGCTGAACACAGCAGATTACAAGGTTATTCTAAGAAAAATAAATAATATATATTTATTATTATTAATACAATGCCTTAAAGGGGTAGTCCAGTGGTGAAAAACTTATCCCCTATCCTAAGGATAGGGGATAAGTTTGAGATCGCGGGGGGTCCGACCGCTGGGGCCCCCTGCGATCTCTCTGTACGGGGCCCCGTCTCTCCGGCCAGATAGCGGGTGTCGACCCCCGCACGAAGCGGCGGCCTGCACGCCCCCTCAATACATCTCAATGGCAGAGCCGGAGATTGCTGAAGGCAGCGCTTCGGCTCTGCCATAGAGTTGTATTGAGGGGGCGTGTCGGCCGCCGCTTCGTGCGGAGGTCGACACGCCCCCTTCCCGCGGGCTGTCGGGGCTCCGTACAGGAGATCGCAGGAGGCCCCAGCAGTCGGACCCCCCGCGATCTGCAACTTGTCCCCTATCCTTAGATAGGGGATAAGTTGTTCACCACTGAGTCACCACTGGACTACTCCTTTAATATATATTTCTTAATTTTTTATTAATAATATAATACAAAAATTATAAAATATTAAATTAATATTTATTATAATAATACTAATAAATAATGTAATTATATTATTATTATATTAATGTAATATTAGTTATTATTAATTTAATATTATTTTTTTTTGTATTATATAATTACTATTAATAAAAAAATAAAATAAAGACATGTACAATTATTATTAATAATAATATTTATCATTATTATTATTTTAAAAATTATGTAATATAGCAAAGGCAAGTTTGCCATATGGCACAATTCATAGTGCACAGGAGAAACACTTGTAGCAGAGCAAAGCCAGGGTGCCTCCGGCTGTTGCAAAACTACGACTCCCAGCATTCTGGGAGAACCTTCGGCTGTCCTGGCATGCTGGGAGTTGTAGTTTTTCAAAAGATGGAGGCACCTTGGTTGGAAAACACTGTTGTAAATAATCTGCATTACCATTGTGAGATGGTATAGGAGGCTTCAGCAAAGGCTTCTCCATCTTTCTTGCATAGAAAGCCGCGTACCACACCCGTAGCTCGGTGCCAGCTGCGATATCCCGCGAGGTAGTGAAGTAGACGTCGTTCCCGTGCTGGTACGCCGTCAGGTTCTGATGGGTGTAATCCGTGGCCGGCCTGACCAGCATCATCCAGTTACATTCCTCCTCGCTGGACGTATCAAAAAATACAACCAGCCCATCCTTCTGGAACACCTACGATGAAACATACACATTTGTAGACCCCTCAGGTCTGCCAGAGCTCAGAAACATCAACCCCATCCAAAAAAGGATGTGTGCAATAAATGCATATGGAATAGAACTGTATAGTACATAGAAGACAGGAAGAGGTCAGGGAGGAGGGGTATGAAGCTGCAGCTTCTCTTTCTCTCTGTGACAATGCATACCATGAGATGGGAGACCGATATGACTACAGCTCTCATATAGACCATAGGATACAGGAATAGAGGGGAAGGGATCTGCAGCTTCTCTTTCTCTCTGTGACAATGCATACCATGAGATGGGAGACCGATACGACTACAGCTCTTATATAGACCATAGGATATAAGAATAGAGGGGAAGGGATCTGCAGCTTCTCTTTCTCTCTGTGACAATGCATACCATGAGATGGGAGACCGATACGACTACAGCTCTCATATAGACCATAGGATACAAGAAAAGAGGGGAAGGGATCTGCAGCTTCTCTCCCGTTTAGAATGCCTGCTGTGAGAAAAGGGTGCAGCTGCAGATTCTCTCTCTCTCTTTGAGAATGCCTGCTGTGAGAGAAGGTGGATGTAACTAAAGCTTCTCTGTAGAAACTGCATACTACCTAAGGGGGGGCAGTTGCAGTTTCTTTCTTTCTCTCTTTCAGCCTGCATGCACCAAGAGAAGGAGACCAGCTGCAGTTTCACTCTCTCAGAAGGACTGCTGTGAGAGAGGGGAGAAGCTGCAGCTTTTCTCTCTCTTTCTGAGACTGCCTGCTGTGAGAGGGGAGGCGGATGCAAATAAAACTTCTTCTCTCTCTGAGGCTGCATGCTGTGAGGGGTGGGGCAGCTGCAGCTTCTCTCTCTTTCTGTCTGCAAGTCTGCATGCTGCAGTAGGGGAGGTAGATACAACTTCAATTTCTTTCTTAGTGAGACCTCATGCTGCAAGAAGGGAAGAGGAGACATCTGCAGCTTCTCTCTCTCTCTCTGAGACTTTATGCAGCAAGAAAGGGGCGAGGCAGCTCCAGCCTCTCTCTCTCTCTTCATGTAAAACTGCACACTGTAAGGCCTTACTCACACTACTGTTGACACACGGTAAGGTGACGGCCATCAGGGCTGCTGGGAAAATAGCGGTAGAAAAAAAAAAATACAGCTTGCGCCGTCTTTTCCTCCCGCTACATCCGCTGAAAAACAGCAGGGCCCAACAGACCCCATTGACTATAATACGGTACATCGGGACCTGCTGTTGCCAATTGCGCCATCAAAGAAAAAAAAAAAAAAGAAAATTAGTTTGACGGCCGTTCTTGACAGGGCGCAACGGCAGTGTGAAAGAAGCCCAAGGGGGAGACTTCTTACTGGCTCTGTATGGGATACGTGGGCAGCTGAATGTTATACAGATGGATACAGACAGTCTCTGGTTACACAGGAGACGCTTTACCTTGAGTGGAAAGACCGTTTCTTTGTCCAGATTTTCAGCTCTCTTACATTCGAATGGACCAAACTGAGTGCGCTTGACGAGTGGAGTGACCGCAAACACCCCCTCCGTGCCATCTCCTATGAGTTTGAACTCCAGATTGGTGGGAAGTGATGACCTGAAGGTAAAGGAGCGACACAGTATGACTACATGTTATACACAAGGTCAGGAGGAGAGATTAGGACCCATATTTCTTCCTAATTATTAGCCCAGGAAAGGGTCAAGAATGGAGGTGGGGCCGAAATACTGCAACAAAGACTGGAAAAAATAATAAAAATACGATTTCTGTGGGGTCGCCAAAATCGCTAAATTTGCAAATTTAGTGGGGTATTCCTTTGTACGCTATTCGCTTTGCAAAACGGACATGTTATAGTTATTCATTGGGTCAGTACTATTATAGCGATACGCAATTTTTATATAGTTCACCGTACACGATCAATAAGGACCAAGCCCATTTTGACCTTTAGGACCAGGCCAATTTTATTCAAAATGTTATTCTATTCTAAAATCCATAACTCTTTTATATTTCTATCCACAGACTAGTATGGGGGCTTGTTTTTTGCATGACCAATTGTCCTTTGTAATGACATCACTCATTTTACCATAAAATGTACAGCGAACGCAAAAAAAAAATTTTAGGGAGAAAATTTAAAAGTAAACCACAATTTTGTTAATTTTGGAGTGTTTCGTTTTCACGCTGTACACTTTACGGTAAAAATGACGTGTTCTTTATTCTGTGGGTCAATAAGATTAAAATGATACCCATGGCTAGATACTTTTATATTATTGTACCGCTTAAAAAAACAAAACAAAAATCAGTATGTTTAAAAATCGCCCTAATTTGACCACCAATAACTTTTTCATTTTTCTGTATATGGGGCGGTATGAAGGCTCATTTTTTTCGGACATAATCTGTACTTTTTATTGATACCATGATAAAATGTGACAAAAAAAGTAGCAATTTTGGCCTTTTTTATTTTTTATGTTAACGCCGTTCACTGTATGGGATCATTAACAGATTTTGATAGTTCGGACATTTTACACACACGCGATACCAAATATGTTTATTAATTCGCTTTTTGGGGATAAAATGGGAGAAAGGGACAATTTCCATTTTTATTGGGGGAGGGGATTTTTCTAAATTTTTTAACTTTTTTTTTTATACACTTTTTATGTCTCCATAGGGGACTATTTATAGCAATCATTTGATTGCTAATACTGTTCAGTGCTATGCACAGGGCATAGCACTGATCAGTATTATCGGTCATCTTCTGCTCTGGTCTGAGATCGAGCAGACCAGAGCAGAAGACCACAGGAGACGGCCGGAGACAAATGAGGGGACCTCCAGCCGCCATTTTAGATGATCGGATCCCGGCAGCAGGGCCACAGGCGATCCGATCATCTATTTAAATGTCAGAATTGCCGCAGATGCCATGATCTGTATTGATCACGGCATCTAAGGGGTTAATGGCAGACATCAGTGCAATCGCTGATGTCCACCATTACCGGCGGGTCCCAGGCAGCAAGGACCTGCAGTGCATGACGCGAGCACTGCTCCGATGCTCGTGGTCATGTACAGGACATAAATGTATGTCCTGGTGCACGAAGTACCTCCGCACTAGGACGTACATTTACGTCTGTGGTCGTTAAGGGGTTAACATTTGGATAATTTTTTTTTTTTTCTATAACACTTTTTGGGGTAAAATGGAAAGGAGGAACGATTTACATTTTTGTTGGGGAGGGGATTTTTTTAATATTTATTTTTTTCCCTTATTTTTATACAATTTTTATGTCCCCATAGGAGACTATTTATAGCAATCATTAGATTACAGATACTGAACAGTGCTATACATACAGGCATAGCACTGATCAGTGTCATCAGCGATCTTCTGCCCTGGTCTGCTCGATCTCAGACCAGAGCAGAAGACCCCAGGAGACGGACGGAGGCAGGTGAGGGGACCTCCGTCCGCCATTTTAGATGATCCGATCCCAGCGGCAGCGGTGCGGGCGATCCAATCATCCATTTAAACACGCGATGTCCGCCATTACCGGCGGGTCCCTGGCTGCTGAAAATTTTTCAATAGAAGTAATTAACATATCTGTTTAACTTTCTGGCACCAGTTGAAAGGAAACATTTTTTTTTTTTGCCAATTGGAGGGTAAAGGGGTACTCCGGTGAAATTATAATTTTTTTTTTTTTTAAATCAATTGGTGCCAGAAAGTTAAACAGATTTGTAAATTACTTCTATTAAAAAAAAAAATCTTAATCCTTCCTGTACTTATTAGCTGCTGAATACTACAGAGGAAATTATTTTCCATTTGGAACACAGAGCTCTCTGCTGACATCACGAGCACAGTGCTCTCTGCTGACATCTCTGTCCATTTTAGGAACTGTCCACAGTAAAAGGAAATCCCCATAGCAAACATATGCTGTTCTGGACAGTTCCTAAAATGGACAGAGATGTCAGCAGAGAGCACTGTGTTTCAAAAAGAAAAGAATTTCCGCTGTAGTATTCAGCAGCTAATAAGTACAGGAAGGATTAAGATTTTTTAATAGAAGTCATTTAAAAATCTGTTTAACTTTCTGGCACCAGTTGATTTGAGATGCTGGAACCTGAGGTGAAGATGCACTGAAGGACCAACTGGAGTAAGGGGCATTTCTGTAGGGAGGGCTAAAAAATTTAGCAAAAAATAGTAGTTTTTCACAATGTAACATTAGGCGGCTGCAGTAAAGCAGCGAGAAGTGTGTGCGAACTGCGCTCACCTGGCTCTGCTCAGTACAAACGAGTCGTGGACTGTCACTACGGGGCCGAGCTCCGGACACTCGGAGTCATGATACTGTCCACAGTCATCGCACCCTGCAAAACAAGGAGCGCGGCATGTCAAGGTGATAAATAGGAGACATGGTCACTCATAGATGGTAGCAGTGGCGAGCCGGGGCGGACAACCCCCTACAGACCACTTACATATAAACACCGACTCGTCCATCCCTTCTTGGGCCATTGGACGGACCTGGAGAGAGAAGACATGACGCTAGTGAGAAACAGGCATAGCAACACGTCAGCCATTTTGTTGTCCTGCAGCCGATTTCTTAGTCTTAAAAAGTCATCCGGTTATTCTGTCCCTTCCTCTCTCCAAGAAGCCAATCCCGATGCCAAAGGCTGTCATGTCATGCTGGGAGTTGTAGTTTTGCAACAGCTGGGGGTACTCTGGTTGGGAAACACTTATATGGGGGAAACAGGCACACTAAGGGTTTATTCACACGAAGGAATTTCCGCCTGAAATTAAAGGGGTACTCCGCCCCTAGGCATCAAGGATAGGGGATAAGATGTCCGATTGCGGGAGTTCGCCGCTGGGGGCCCTGGCGATCTCCCTGCTGCACCTGACATTCGCTTAGAGCGTCGGGTGCAGCGCCAGGGGCTCGTGACGTCCCGATCACGCCAGCTTGTGACGTCATGGCCACGCCCCCTCAATGCAAGTCTATGGGAGGGGGCGTGACGGTAGTCACGCCCCCTCCCATAGACTTGCATTGAGGGGGCGTGACCGTGACGTCATTAGGGGGCGTGACCATGACGTCACAAGCCTCCACCCCAAAACGCCAGTCACCTGGCACGGAGCGAGGATTTCTGGGGTCGATCTTATCCCCTATCCAAAAGGATAAGATGTCTAGGGGTGGAGTACCACTTTAAAGCCCATAGACTTCTATGGGATTCCGCACTCCCATTCAACCTTCTGAAATTCTGCCAGCGGAGTTCCAGAAGGTTGAATGGGAGTGCGGAATCCCATAGAAGTCTATGGGCTCTAATTTGAAACGGAAATTCGGCCGCGTGAATAGACCCTATGGCCTTGTTCACTCTAAGGAGATCTCGTGTGAAATCAGCTTGCAGCACCCTCCCATTGTTTTCAGTCGGATTCTACTGTTCAGTTCACGCGTCGGAAGTGGCGGAAGACTGAACGGGTTTCATTTTTCGGCAGAATTCGCTAGGGAAGCGGCGTCTGTCAACGGGAAGGCGTTTATTTCCGCAGACATAAGGCAACGATTACGGACGGCGTAGATCCACTGAGGAAATTCAGAGAGAAAATTCCATCTCTGAACTTCCACGGTGTAAATAGACCCTCAGGCCCAGTTCACACTACGGAAATTCAGCGAGGAATTTCCACAGTGCAGCTGCAGCCCTCACAGCGCTTATGTCGGCGGCATTAAAGCGCCATCCCATAGACCAGTGGTCTTCAACCTGCGGACCTCCAGATGTTGCAAAACTACAACTCCCAGCATGCCCGGACAGCCAATGGCTGTCCGGGCATGCTGGGAATTGTAGTTTTGCAACATCTGGAGGGCCGCAGGTTGAAGATCACTACCATAGACTATAGTTCATTCCTCCGCTTTTCCAAACGGATTACCCCCCATAGAATGAATGTTTATTCTTTCTGCAAAATCCAATTCCTCGTCGGAAGTTCTGCAACGGAATTTCTGAGCGGAATCTCCATAGTGTGAACAGGGCCTTATAGCAGAGAAATAAGAACATAGGAATAAGAATTTAGGGGGAGATCTATCAAAACCTGTGTAGAGGACAAGTTGTCCATAGCAACCAATCAGATCGCTTCTTTCATTTTTCACAGGCCTTGTTAAAAATGAAAGAAGCGATCTGATTGGTTGCTATGGGCAACTGGTCAACTTTTCCCCTGCACAAATTTTGATAAAATTTCCCCCTTAAGGTACGTTCACACGTACACAGATTTGATGCGCATGATTTTCTGCTGCAGATTTTAATGTAAACTAAATGACTACTTGCAGACACACTGAAGCGATGTGCGAGTCGCTGCGCACGCGCGGTGTACTCGCACACATCGCGGCCGTTCCCCCTGCTCTATGAGCTAGGCCGACAGATGCTGCGATGTGCGAGTATACTGCGCATGCGCGCGGCAACTCGCACATCGCAGTGTGTCTGCTCGTAGCGGCGTATTGCCGCTCCGAGCAGGCACCTGTAAAGGCAGCATACAGCAGTCCTTCAGCAGCGGATCCGCAGCTTAATACCTTAAGGGTACGTTTAAACGAGCGGATTACCTGCGGAATTTTCGCAGCGTATTTACTGCGGAAAATCCGCAGTGGATTTTGCTACCATTAGTTTCAATGGGTCAGCAGAAAATCCGCAATAGAGGCATATCTGCAGATTTTCCTTTGGACCCATTGAAGTCAATGGTAGCGAAATCCGCTGCGAATTTTCCACAGTAAATATGTTGCGGAAATTCCGCAGGTAAGCCGCCCATGTGAACGTACCCCCAGAGTATAAATGATGTATAAGAATCCTGTACAGAATGTGAAGACGGTTTGTTAAAATATAATTCCTAGGCTGAAATAGGATCACTTGGGAGTTACAGGCCGAAGCCTGTGGCTGCTCTACTGAGAGATTCCTCTTCTAATTCAGGTATAGGGTTGCCATGGAAACCTTGTGTGGAACCAAATCACTGAATACACTGATGTCCCGTCATTCACTCCCATAACCAGCATCTAACTGAGGCAAGATGGTGACACTGAGGCAAGATGGTGGATTCACACAAGGTCTCCATGGCAACGTGACATAACATTGCCTGAAGCCTGAGGCTGCACTACCGAGACATTTTTGTTCTGTCACTAATACCATGTGATGCGTCTCCTGCCATTTGTACACGCACATTGCCTGATGACTTGCCCTTTACGGGCAAGAAACGCGTTGTTGTTGTGCTTTAAATAAACCTTATGAAGTGAACCCACGTATACCGTCATCTGTCTTCAACTGTTAGGGTGCGTTCACACTGCGGAATCTCCGCTCGCTGAATTCAGCAGTTGCTTCGGCGCTGGGGCCGCGGGGCCCTGAGCTGTCAACAATGACGGCTATGCAGTGCTCGCGGAATCCGCGCAAATCATGAACATTTTCTTTCTTTGCACTGAACAATTTCAGGGGCGGAATTGTCCGCCACAGAAATTCCGCAGTGGGAACGGGTCTCGGGGAGGCCCATTCACACTAATGTTAAGCTCACACCGTGGAGTCCCGCGGGAATTCCGTAGTGTGAACGCACCCTTACTGCGCCGGATAAAGATCCGCTTTTACTTCTGTTATTTCTGCTGCTACTACAAGCTGGTGAGCGCGGACCTGACCGGAGGATCTAGGCTGCACACAGAGCCTCTGCCTGTCAATACGCTACATGATAGGGACCGACCAATATTGATTTTTTTGGGCCGATAATCTGTGAACTTTAAGGCCGATAGCCGATAACTTATACCGGAATATCGGTATAAGTTATCGCCTATTTCTCCCCTACCCCAAACCCCCGACTCCGCAGAAGCCGCTGCAGATCAATGAGTTAAAACGGGCGCTTTAAATCAATGAACTGCAGTGACTTTTGCAGGGCCAGAGACTGCCGCCGCCACCACCCGCTTCTCTCCCCCTGCCTGTCCTGGGGTCCTGAGTCCGATCACCGCCGCTGCCCGCCCCCCCCCCCCCCCCTGCCTGCCTATCCTCTGGCCAGAGACCGCCACCGCCCGCTTCTCTCCCCCTGCCGGTCCTTAGTAGGGATCGACCGATTATCGGTATGGCCGATATTACCTGCCGATAATCACGATAAGCCGATAATGCCCCGCACAGGGTTCTGGGATGGACAGGGGTCTGTATAATATACTATACCTACAGTAGGCCCTCCAGCTGTTGCAAAACTACAACTCCCAGCATGCCCGGACAGCCAACGGCTGTCCGGGCATGCTGGGAGTAGTTCTTTTGCAACAGCTGGAGGCACCCCTAGGCACGGTGCGGCGGGGGGAGCGGTGGCGGTGATAGGTCTCAGGACCCCCGGACAGGCAGGGGGAGAGAAGCGGGTGGTGATGGCGGCCTATGGCACCACAAAAGCCACTGCAGTGCATTGATTTAAAGCGCCCACTTTAAATCAATGATCGGCAGCGGTGTCGGTATAAATTATCGGCTATATCGGAATATCGGTATAAATTATCGGCTATCGGCCCTAACCTCCACCGATTATCGGTATCGGCCCTAAAAAAACGATATCGGTCGATCCCTAATCCTTAGTCCAAACACCGCCGCTGCCCCATTGCCTCCCCCATCCCTAGTTTTATAGTTACCTGTTCCCGGGGTCCGCGCCACTTCTGGCTCTGGCGGCGTCCTGAGCTGTCACTGTGCGTACAGACGGCGATGTCGCGTTGAGGACGTCACTCGTCATTGCGCAGCGCACAGCAATAGCAATAGGACGCTGCAGTAGCCAGAAGTAGCGCGGATGTCCAAAATCGGGAATATCGGCCAAACCGACAATCGGTCGATCCATACTACATGGTGTTGTGCCCTCAACGCAACATCTTCTGGTAAGTGTAAGTCTTTACATTTGCCAAATATTTTACAGCGACGCACTAGGGGGCGCGTGCGCCTTTTCTCCTCTTTTGTTTTCAGCTGCTTTATACTACAGAGGAAGTTTTTTTCTGTTTAAATTTCCTTTCTATCTGACCACAGTGCTCTCTGCTGACACCTCTGTCCATGTCAGGAACTGTCCAGAGCAGGAGAGGTTTGCTATGGGGAATTGTTCCTGACATGGACAGAAGTGTCAGCAGAGAGCACTGTGGTCAGACAGAAAAGAAATGAACTTTTTCTGTATTGTACAGCAGCTAATAAGTACTGGGAGGATTAAGATTTTTTAAATAGAAGTAATTTCCAAATCTGTTTAACTTTCTGGCACCAGTTGATTTAAAAACAAAACAAAATGTTTTCCACTGGAGGACCCCTTTAAGAACAGGTTACCAGCCTCCGGATGTAAACAGTGGTCTTTATGAACATGTAAAACCCATGTACTGACCTAATCCTTTTAACAGCAGAGGGTTTGTTTCATTTACATCCAATCAGACAGTCATCTAAAGAAAACACATAATTAACACAACCCCCCCCCCCCCACCACCACCACCACCACTATTACTGATAGTTTGTTACAATGTATCAGTGCCAGACTGTTTAGAACCGTGTTTCCCAACCAGGGTGCCTCCAGCTGTTGCAAAACTACAACTCCCAGCATGCCCGGACATCCAAGTCTAGACTTGTGACGCTGTGATTAAATGAATAAATACATTTTAATAAAAAATAAAGATTTTGCACCTGCAGCTGTTGCAAAACTACAACTCCCAGCATGCCCGGACAGCTTTCCGGGTGGGCATGTTGGGAGTTGTAGTTTTGCAACAGCTGGAGGCACCCTGGTTGGGAGACAATGGTTTAAAGATCTATTAAAAATACAACTGTAACAAAATGACAGCTGTGAGAAGTAAATACTTCTCACAGCTGAGAGTTTGTTCCATTTACATCCAAGTCTAGACCCTGGACTACTTTACATCCAAGTAGACACTGGAGCAGCACAAATCTCCCTCCCGCTGTTTTGTTACAATGTATCAGTCTGTTAGATCAAAAAAAGATTGTGCAGTGAAACTGCGGTCTCAAAACTGCGGACCTACAGCAAAACTACAACTCCCAGCATGCCCGGACATTCAAGTCTAGACTTGTGACGCTGTGATTAAATGAAAAAATTAAATTAAAAAAATAAGAAAGATTGTGCACCTCCAGCTGTTGCAAAACTACAACTCCCAGCATGCCCGGACATCCAAGTCTAGACTTGTGACGCTGTGATTAAAAGAAATAAAGATTGTGCACCTCCAGCTGTTGCAAAACTACAATTTCCAGCATGCCCGGACATCCAAGTCTAGACTTGTGACGCTGTGATTAAATGAAAGAAATAAAGATTGTGCACCTCCAGCTGTTGTGACGCTGTGATTAAATGAAAAAAAAAAAAAATAATAATAATAATAATAATAATAATAATAAAGATTGTGCACCTCCAGCTGTTGCAAAACTACAACTCCCAGCTTGCCCGGACATCCAAGTCTAGACTTGTGACGCTGTGATTAAATGAAAGAATTAAATTAAAAAAATAAGAAAGATTGTGCACCTCCAGCTGTTGCAAAACTACAACTCCCAGCATGCCCGGACATCTAAGTCTAGACTTGTGACGCTGTGATTAAAAGAAATAAAGATTGTGCACCTCCAGCTGTTGCAAAACTACAATTTCCAGCATGCCCGGACATCCAAGTCTAGACTTGTGACGCTGTGATTAAATGAAAGAAATAAAGATTGTGCACCTCCAGCTGTTGTGACGCTGTGATTAAATGAAAAAAAAAAAATATAATAATAATAATAATAATAATAATAAAGATTGTGCACCTCCAGCTGTTGCAAAACTACAACTCCCAGCTTGCCCGGACATCCAAGTCTAGACTTGTGACGCTGTGATTAAATGAAAGAATTAAATAAAAAAAATAAGAAAGATTGTGCACCTCCAGCTGTTGCAAAACTACAACTCCCAGCATGCCCGGACATCCAAGTCTAGACTTGTGACGCTGTGATTAAAAGAAATAAAGATTGTGCACCTCCAGCTGTTGCAAAACTACAACTCCCAGCATGCCTCGACATCCTAGTCTAGACCTGTGACGCTGTGATTAAATGAATAAATACATTTTAATAAAAAATAAATAAATAAAAAGATTTTGCACCTGCAGCTGTTGCAAAACTACAACTCCCAGCATGGCCGGACAGCCGTTGGCTGTCCGGCCATGCTGGGAGTTGTAGTTTTGCAACAGCTGGAGGTCCACAGCTCGGAGTTCACTGTATTACAGCAGCACAACAGCTGTCGCAAATCTACAACCAGCCAAGAGCATGATGGGAGTTGTAGTTTTTCTAGTTTTGCCAGTTTGAATGGACACAGGTGTATTTTTAGATGATGCCCCATTCACTGACAGCAAGCAGAGATCTTGGAAATGTAATGATAATATATTACAAAGCTGCAGAACATTTAAATGCACAGTGATGATTTATTTATACAGAGCCTCGCATTACTCCCACCATTCCTTATTGTGATGTATATTTGGATTATCGTGACATAAGAGGTGATATGCACGCACAGGTAGTGTGAGCGCACACACGGCGCTGTATGTCGGGGGGTGCGGGCAGGGGGCAGATGGCTCCGGGATCGGCCGGCACAGCCGGGTTTTGCCTGTGATCCCCGGAGCTGCGGGGAAGCCGCCCCCTCCGGCTGCTGCAACAAAGAACAGGCGGCCTGGCCTGGCAGCTGGAGCGGGGGGAGCGCGTCCCTCATCCCGCCTGCCCCCTCCCCCGTACCCAGGAACACACACCCCGGCCGGCCGCGCAGCTCTACCATTCCACCGTCCTCCCATCCACCCACCTGCCCCCGGTACCTGCTCCGGGGGAACCCGCCGGTAAGGGGAACCGAATCCGGACTCCGGGTTCCGATCCGTTCCGGAAATCACGCAGGACCGGAAGCGGCGCTGTCAGCGCGCGGGGCCTGCCGGGAAGTGTAGTTTTTGTAGCTTTTGCGCACCTGGCGCCTTTATCATACAGGGATCTGGTGATTAGTCTCTCCAGCCTGCGCCTTATAATGAGGATCACGTGATGGCATAGGAATATTTAAAAAGCAGCAGATTAAAAGATGAGACACACAACTTCACATGACGACTGAATGGCAGCTGTCTAGATATGCTGGGTGACAACCACTATAACTATTCATGGTATTGCCTCCTCAGGGGTTGTTTCCCAGGTTTCCATAGTGTGGCATCCATTACTGCCTCCTCAGGGGTGTTCACCCAGCTTTCCAATGATATTGCCTCCATTACAGACAGAATAGAGGTTGTCACTCAGCTTTCCATGATATTGCTTTTATCATAGCCTCCAGAGGGGGTTGTAACCCAGTTTTACATGATACTGCCTCCATTACAGCCTCCTCAGGGGTTGTCACTCAGCTTTGCACGATATTGCCTCTATTACATCTCCCACAGGGGTTGTCACCCAGCTTTCCATGACATTGCCTCCATTACTGCATCCTTAGGGGGTAATTAACCAGCTTTCAATGATAGTGCCTCCATTATAGCCTCCTCAGGGGTTGTCACTCAACTTTCCATGATATTGCCTCCATTATAGCCTCTAGAGATGAGCGAACTTACAGTACATTCGATTCGTCACGAACTTCTCGGCTCGGCAGTTGATGGCTTTATCCTGCATAAATTAGTTCAGCTTTCAGGTGCTCCCGTGGGCTGGAAAAGGTGGATACATTCCTAGGAGACTCTTTCTTAGTAATGTATCCACCTTTTCCAGCCCACCGGAAAGCTGAACTAATTTATGCAGGAAGAGTCAGCAACCGCCGAGCTGAGAAGTTCGTGACGAATCGAATTTACTGTAAGTTCGCTCATCTCTAATAGCCTCCTTAGGGGTTGTTACTGAGCTCTCCATGATATTGCCTCTATTACACCTTCCACAGGGGTTGTCACTCAGCTTTCCATAATATTGCCCCTATTACACCTCCCACAGGGGTTGTCTCCCAGCTTTCCATGACATTGCCTTCATTACTGCATCCTCAGGGGGTAATAAACCAGCTTTCAATCATATTGCCTCCATTATAGCCTCCACAGGGGTGGTCACCCAGCTTTCCTTGATATCGCCTCCATTACAGTCTCCTCAGGGCTTGTCACTCAGCTTTCCTGAGTCCTGGATCACACTAATGCAGGGGGATATACAGTAGTTTACACAGAAGAGCACTGGGGGACCTTTGGCTGTCTGGGCATGCTGGGAGTTGTAGTTTTGCGACAGCTGGAGGCACCCTGTTTGGAAAACACTGGTGTAGACCTTGTACGTCTTTATATGCGGTTATGCAGAATGAGGTTTATATTCTGTGACGTTCAATCCTCAGCTGCAGCAGCTGTAACTAAATCATCCCCCAGGTCAGTGCAGTCCATTCACTGATCTTTCACCAGCACTATGTTATGGCATAGCAGTAAGGACTGGGTGTTGTGCTGTGCTTGGCCAGGGAACTAAGGGAGGAAGTGCCTGTGTGTGTACTTCTGGCAAACAGACTAACTCTGGTCCCACCCCAGTGCAATAGAGAGAATGAGAAATAGCTGTGCACCATGGAGAGGGGGGGCTCCCAGCACAGAAATCACCTAGTCACCACTCTGAAGGGTTAAAGGGGTACGCCAGTAGGAAAAAAGAAATGAAAATCCACTGGTGCCAGAAAGATAAACCAGATTTGTAAATTACTTCTATTTAAAGGAAAACTGTCACATGTTTGCTCCCGCACTAACCACAAGTACTGATGAATAGTGCGGGAGACGCTGATTCCTATGATCCCTACCTTGGCCGGATCCGTCCAGCCGTTCGCCAGCAATCTTAGTTTTATTATATCTGGAAATGTGGCTGTAACTGGCACGGGCGGGGTTTCTGTAGCTTAACTGGCACTGAAGTCAGCGCCGCCCGCTTCTGAATATTCATCCCCCTCCCTCCAGCTCTCCCTCTCTTTGTTGCTCCTAACTGGTCTTCACAGTGCATGCGCCGCTTCCTGAAATGCTCAGTCAAGTCCAGTTAGGAGCAACGAAGAGAGTGCCAGTTAAGCTACAGAAACCCCACCCATGCCAGTTACAACCACATTTCCATATATACAGTGGGGATCAAAAGTTTGGGCACCCCAGGTAAAAATTTGTATTAATGTGCATAAAGAAGCCAAGGAAAGATGGAAAAAATCTCCAAAGGGAATAAAATTACAGATTAGACATTCTTATATGTCAACAAAAGTTACATTTTATTTCCATCATTTACACTTTCAATATAACAGAAAACAAAAACAATGGAGTCTGGAAAAGTTTGGGCACCCTGCAGAATTTATAGCATGCACTGCCCCCTTTGCAAAGCTGAGACCTGCCAGTGTCATGGATTGTTCTCAATCATCATCTGGGAAGATCAGGTGATGTCAATCTCAAAGGTTTTAAATGCCCAGACTCATCTGACCTTGCCCCAACAATCAGCACCATGGGTTCTTCTAAGCAGTTGTCTAGAAATCTGAAACTGAAAATAGTTGACGCTCACAAAGCTGGAGAAGGCTATAAGAAGATAGCAAAATGTTTTCAGATGTCAATATCCAATGTAATTAAGAAATGGCAGTCATCGGGAACAGTGGAAGTTAAAGCAAGATCTGGAAGACCAAGAGAAATAGACAGAACAGCTCGCAGGATTGTGAGAAAAACAATTCAAAACTCACGTTTAACTGCACAATCCCTCCAGAAAGATCTGGCAGACACTGGAGTTGTGGTACACTATTCCACTATAAAGAGATACTTGTACAAATATGGTCTTCATGGAAGAGTCATCAGAAGAAAACCTCTTCTACGTCCTCACCACTAAAATCAGCGTTTGAACTTTGCAAATGAACATATAGACAAGCCTGATGCATTTTGGAAACACGATCTGTGGACCGGTGAAGTTAAAATGTAACTTTTTGGCCAGAATGAGCAAAGGTACGTTTGGAGAAGAAGGGGAACAGAATTTAATGAAAAGAACTTCTGTCCAACTGTTAAGCATGGGGGTGGATCAATCATGCTTTGGGGTTGTATTGCAGCCAGTGGCACAGGGAACATCTCACGAGTAGAAGGAAAAGTGGATTCAATAAAATTTCAGCAAATTTTGGATGCTAACTTGATGCCATCTGTGAAAAAGCTGAAGTTAAAGAGAGGATGGCTTCTACAAATGGATAATGATCCTAAACACACCTCGAAATCCATGGGGATTGCATCAAGAGGCGTAAACTGAAGGTTTTGCTATGGCCTTCACAATCTGATGACCTCAACATAATTGAAAATCTATGGATAGACCTTAAAAGAGCAGTGCATGACAGACAGCCCAGAAATCTCAAAGAACTGGAAGACTTTTGTAAGGAAGAATGGGCAAAGATTCCTCAAACAAGAATTGAAAGACTCTTGGCTGGCTACAAAAAGCGTTTACAAGCTGTGATACTTGCCTAAGGGGGCAGTACAATATATTAAGTCTGCAGGGTGCCCAAACTTTTGCAGACGCCATTTTTTTTTGTTTTCTGTTATTTTGAAAGTGTAAATGATGGAAATAAAATATAACTTTTGTTGACATATTATAAGAATGTCTAATCTGTAATTTGATGCCTTTTGGAGATTTTTCCATCTTTCCTTGGCTTCTTTATGCACATTAATACACATTTTTACCTGGGGTGCCCAAACTTTTGATCCCCACTGTAATAAAACTAAGATTACAGGTGAACGGTTAGAAGGATCCGGCCAAGGTAGGGATCATAGGAATCAGCATCTCCCACACTATCCAGCAGTACCTGTGGTTAGTGCGGGAGCAAACACGTGACAGTTTTCCTTTAAAAATTGTAATCCTTCCAGTACTTATCAGCTGCTGTATGCTCCACAGGAAGTTCTTTACTTTTTGAATTTCTTTTCTGTCTGTCCACAGTGCTCTCTGCTGACATCTCTGTCCAGAGTAGGAGCAAATCTCCATAACAAACCTCTCCTGCTCTGGACAGTTCCTAACATGGACAGAGGTGTCAGCAGAGAGCACTGTGGTCAGACAGAAAATAAATTAAAAAAGAAATGAACTTCCTGTGGAGCATACAGCAGCTGATAAGTACTGTAGGAGTACAATTTTTAATTAGAAGTAAACTACACATCTGTTTAACTTTTTGGCCACAGTTGATTTTAATAAAAATTGTTTTCAACTGGAGTACCCCTTTAATCTAACAAAGCCAGACAGGTTTTTATTTTTATTTTTTTTAATCCTTTGAAACGAAAGATACACTTTAAATAGCCCACATAATAGAGCAGTCATTTTGCAAATAACACCAGGTTTTAGGGTGTTAATGGGGCCACAGGTGACCTTTAGGAAACATGGACCACATGTATGTCATATTTGTGAAACTTAAAGGGGTACTCTGGAGGGGAAAAAATGTTTTCAACTCAACGTGCCAGAAAGTTATACAGATTTACAAATTATTTCATTCCTTCCATTACTTAGCTGCTGTATGCTTCTAGGAAGTTGTGTAGCTCTTTCCAGTCTGACTACAATGCTCTCTGCTGCCACCTTTGTCCGTGTCAGGAGCTGTCCAGATTAGAAGCATATCCCTATAGAGAACCTCTCCTGCTCTGGGCAGTTCTTAAAGGGGTACTCCGCTGCTCAGAGTTTGGAACAAACTGTTCCGAACGCTGGAGCCGGGAGCTTGTGATGTCATAGCCCCACCCCCTCATGATGTCATGCCCTGCCCCCTCAATGCAAGTCTATGGGAGGGGGCATGTCATGCCCCCTCCCATAGACTAGCATTGAGGGGGCGGGGCATGACATCATGAGCTTCTGGCGCTGGCTCCAGCGTTCAGAACAGTTTGTTCCAAACTCTGAGCAGCGGAGTACCCCTTTAAAGGGGTTCTCCGGTGGAAAACTTCTTTTTTAATTAACTGGTGCCAGAAAGTTAAACAGATTTGTAAATTACTTGTATTAAAAAATCTTAATCCTTTTAGTACTTTTTAGCAGCTGTATGCTACAGAGGAAATTCTTTACTTTTTGAATTTCTTTTTTGTCTTGTCCACAGTGCTCTCTGCTGACACCTCTGTCCGTGTCAGGAACTGTCCAGAGTAGCATAGGTTTGCTATGGGGATTTTCTCCTGCTCTGGACAGTTCCTGACACGGAACACAAAAAAGAGTTTTCCACTGGAGTACCCCTTTAAGAGCAAATAATAATAATGATATACAAAAAAGGTAAAAAATAAAAATAAATTCAACAAATAAAATTAAAAATATATAAAAAAATATGAAAAAGTCAAATCGAAGCACAGTTATAAATAGATATAAAACATGTCGGTACAATGAAACAGACTTAAACATTTTTTATATATATATAATTTAAGAGAACAAGGTAAGCAGTGAAGATTTTCTTTTTAATACAGAACATATACAATTTATAATCTTAATAATGAGAGAATGAAAGTTAACGTTATGAACGGATATAGAATAAAATAAAAAATAAAAATCCTTTACCGACTGTTCGAATGTAAACTTGAGGCGGGGGAGGGGAAAGAAAAATAAAATAAGATTAATTCCTATTGTCTAAGTATACGGCATTAAATATCATATAAAGTACATTATCATTTTTGCATAATCATTTCATATGGCTATTAATTCTACCGCAGCGATAACATTTACACAGCAGGACAGTTAACCCCTTCTCTTGTCCGCCTGAGAAGTCCATCCAGCGCCAGCAGCTGAGGGGTTAATCAGTGTTTTTATTTTTTTTTTCTTCTTAAAGTTGATACCCGCTTTGTATAAAGGACACATTACCCACTTCACTCGTCATTCATTCACACGTCAGTCGCCTCCTTTAATGCCACGGGGCCCTCGCAGGTACACATTTGGTGCGCGTTCACATTGCGGGCAAAATGTTAAATTCTTGTCACTTAAAAAATGATTATAATAAAAAAATAAAATGGAAATTTATATATATAATTATTTTTATTATTTTTTTGTTTATTTTTAATTTTTATATATATATTTTTTTTATTTGTTTATTTATAATATATATATATATATATATATATATATATTATATATTATATATTATATATATATAATGTGTGTGTCCTTTCATTTGGCATCTAATGAGTCAGAAATTCCGTCCCCGGATGCAAAAATTTTCTAAACTCTGCCGACAGGAAGATGAAGAGTTTCTCTGCTTTGGAAAACCTCTGCTTAAAGGGGTACTCCAGTGGAAAACATTATTTTTTTAATCAATATGTCCCAGGAAGTTAAACAGGTTTGTAAATTTCTTTTAATTTAAGAATCGTAATCCTTCCAGTACTTATCAGCTGCTGTATCTGTAGATGTGTTTCTTTTGGAACTTCTTTTCTGTCTGACCAAAGTGCTCTCTGCTGACCCCTCTGTCCATGTCTGGAACTGTCCAGAGCAGGAGAGGTTTGCTATGGGGATTCGCCCCTGCTCTGGAGAGTTCCTGAAATGAACAGAGATGTCAGTAGAGAGCACTGTGGTCAGACAGAAAGGAAATAAAAAAAACAAAGAACTTCACGTGGAGCATACAGCAGCTGATAAGTAGTGGAAGGATTAAGATTTTTAAATAGAAGTAAATTACAAATCTGTTAAACTTGAAATTACTTAAAAATTGTTTTCCACTGGAGTACCCCATTAAGATGATCACAAAGAGCCACAGTGATCTGCAGGAAATCCTGGTATTAAGTGTTTAGTTTCCTTACAGCTCCACCACAGGAGACATTAGGTATTACACATTTAAAGGAGCACTCTGGGGGAGATTTATCAAAACCTGTGTAGAGGAAAAGTTGCCCAGAGCAACCAATCAGATCGCTTCTTTCATGTTGCAGAGGCATTTTTATAAATTAAAAAAGCGATCTGATTGGTTGCTATGGGCAACTGGGTGATCTTTCCTCTGCACAGGTTTTGATAAATCTCCCCCTCTGGGTTTTGTTTTTGTTCATATCATCCTCAGTCACCATCGCTCCAGCTCAGCTACATCTGTGATCATCAATCTGACCCATAGAAAATCCCAGTGTCAGAGGAAGTGATGAACATCATCAACATCCAGACCCCTCCCTTCCATGCTCTGTCTGTATACTGCTGCTCTCTCTATGGGATCAGTATATATATATATATATATATATATATATATATATATATATATATTACTTATACACCTCTCAAGCTTTATCTGTATAATGCTGCTATCTCTATGAGATCAGGCTATATTGTAGTTATACACCTCTCCTCCAGCTCTATCTGTATACTGCTGCTATCTCTATGGGATCACCTCTCCTCCAGCTCTATCTCTATGGGATCAGGATATATAGTAGTTAGACACCTCCCCTCCAGCTCTATCTGTATACTACTGCTGCTATCTTTATGGGATCAGGATATATAGTAGTTAGACACCTCCTCCAGCTCTATCTGTATACTGCTGCTATCTCTATGGGATCAGGATATATGGTAGTTATACACCTCCCCGGAGGCTGTGTTCACACATTTCCAGTAATCACTGCAAAATTTGCGCTTTTTAAAAGTAATTATGCAAAAGTGATTTTGAAAAAGCACTGCAAAAACTTTCATTAAAAAAACTGCACATAATGTGAACTGACCTCAAGCCACTTTTTGTTCATCTGGGTGACCTCCAGCACCATCAGGCTAATGAGATGACCAGGTGCACTGATGGGACTCCACCCCCTCTCTCTGCAATGGCAGAGAATTAAATGGGAAATAGAGGCAGCAGTAGGAAATCATTTTAGTGATATAAATAGAATTAAAGGGGTTGTGCGCTGCCCTGGCTTTCGGAGCTCCGCACGCAGCGCCCGGAAGTTCATTACTCCGAACGCTGTGTGCGGGCTTCCGTGTTCGCGGCCGCCGGGCGTGACGTCATGCCCGCTCCTTCTACCAAAGTCTATGGGAAGGGGGCGCGACCGCGACTTTGGTAGAGGGGGCGGGCTTGTGACGTCACGCCCGGCGTCCACAAACACGGAAGCCCGCACACAGCGTTCGGAGTAATGAACTTCCGGACGCTGCGTGCGGAGCTCCGAAAGCCAGGGCAGCGCACAACCCCTTTAAAGTTTGGTCCCTTAAAGGGGAATCACTTTTAAATATACCATCTGATGTAGATGGGGCTCTGCAGTGCTACTAATCACCCTTGACACTGACCATGACCACTAGAGATGAGCGAACTTACAGTAAATTCGATTCGTCACGAACTTCTCGGCTCAGCAGTTGATGACTTTTCCTGCAAAAATTTGTTTAGCTTTCCGGTGTTCCGGTGGGCTGGAAAAGGTGGATACAGTCCTAGGAAAGAGTCTCCTAGGACTGTATCCACCTTTTCCAGCCCACCGGAGCACCTGAAAGCTGAACTAATTTATGCAGGAAAAGTCATCAACTGCCGAGCCGAGAAGTTCGTGACGAATCGAATTTACTGTAAGTTCGCTCCTCTCTAATGACCACGAGTCTTGTGTAGGACCTCTTCAGAAACTGGGACAGATCACAGTCTTCAATGCTCAGTTTAGGGGAGTAAACCCCCCCCCCTCAATGTGAGCTAAGAAGAGCAATTTAAAGGAGTTCCCCTTAAAAGGGATACTCCGCTGCTCAGCGTTTGCCAGCGCCGGTAGCTCTTGACGTCATTGCCCCGCCCCCCTCATGACATGACACCCCGCCCCCCTCAACGCAAGTCTACGGGAGGGGGCGTGACAGTCGTCACGCCCCCTCCCGTAGACTTGCATTGAGGGGGCGGGGCGCGACGAGGGGCGTGGCTATGACGTCATGAGCTCCCATGTTGTTCCAAACGCTGAGTAGCGGAGTATCCCTTTAAAGACTGAAATGTAGTGCGTGACAGAAATCATCCATTTGCACCTACTCCAATGTGTAAGCGCACGTGCTGCATAGATGCCCAATTCCCACAGGGCGAGGGCACATTCACACAGATTGGTCACATCCCATCCCTAAAAAAAAAAAAAAATGTAAAAAAAATTCCTAAAAGGGCTCCTTTAAGAAAATACACAGTAGTGATCCAGCATCCTGCCCCATTGCTACCCCCATGAGTAAGTGCACCCTCAAAGTGAAGCTTCCCCTTTATTACTAAATGTAAAATCGAGCGTCTATAAAGTAAATGGTCCTGTTATTAGGACCTACTGTTATGAGATGGAAACCATCAGCATGGCCACCTCTAGTATCAGAGATATTTAGGGGGGGGCAGTTTTATACACAATTGGGGAGATTTATCAAAACCTGTGCAGAGGAAGAGTGGTGCAGTTGCCCATAGCAACCAATCAGATCGCTTCTTTCATTTTCCACAGGCCTCTTTAGAGGCCTGTGGAAAATGAAAGAAGCGATCTGATTGGTTGCTATGGGCAACTGCACCACTCTTCCTCTGCACAGGTTTTGATAAATCTCCCCCAATGTCCTGTAAAGATCAAGGGATTTATGACTGTCACCTGGTAAGTGTCAATTTTAGCATGGAAACAGCTTGCTGACAGTCTCCTATAGCAATAGTTTAAAAAAAGTAAAAAAAAAAATTTAAAAAAAATAAATAAATGGTTAAGACAGGTGTAAAAGGGGTGTTTGGGCAGTTTTTCACCAGAAAACCGTCAGGATTTATGACTGTCACCTGGTAAGTGTCAATTTTAGCATGGAAACAGCTTGCTGACAGTCTCCTATAGCAATAGTTTAAAAAAAGTAAAAAAAAAATAAAAAAAAATAAAATAAATGGTTAAGACAGGTGTAAAAGGGGTGTTTGGGCAGTTTTTCACCAGAAAACCGTCAGGATTACGACTAACATAACTTTCCAAAAAGTTTACATTTTATATTTAATGATTTCTATTGAACTTTATGAATTAAAAAAAAATATATATTCTATATATATATATAATGAATGAAGTTGCGTTTTCATTAAGTGGCTATCCAGGATTAAAAAATTTATAAAAAAAAATAAAAAAGAAAAGCTGATTTTTCCCCCCCAAAACAGCACCACCCCTGGTTGTGTGTGGTATTACATCTTGGCTCTATTCACTTTAATAGAACTGAGCTGCAGTACCACACACAACCTGAGGAACACAGGGGTGGTGCTGTTTGTGGAAGAAATCAGACTGGGTTTTAATCCTGGATAAGCCCATTTAGTTCAGTTTTGGAATTTTTTTCCCCCCCAAAACAGTGGGTTTGCACATTGGATAATGGTGATTGTAAAAGTTAAAGGGGTTGTCCACGATTAGAAAAACACTGCTTCTTTCTTGCATAAACAGCACCACTCCTGTCCACAGGTTGCGTCTGGCATTGCAGCTTGGCTCCACTGAAGGAAATGGGACTGAGCTGCAGTACTTTGCACGGCCTGCGGACAAGAGTGGTGCTGTTTTTGCAAAAAAGAAGTAGCATTTTTCTAATCCTGGACAGTCCCTTTAAAAGAGCATATGTGTGTGTGTGTATATATATATATAAAGGGCTGAAAAACATCCAAAAAGACAAAAAAAGCATACCACTGAAAGACAAATCTAACTACTGAAAAATTTTGCATGAAAAACAACGTTTCTTATTTTTTTTTTTTTTTAAGGCTAAAAAAACTTTGTGGGAACATAGCCATTAACTGGAATCTATCAGCAAGGTGCAAAAAAATTTAATATATATAGTAAAGTAGCTGAATTTTACATTTAAGGACCTTGCAGGTCAAAATAAGTCAGGCTATGTTCACAGTGTAAAATTCCCCGTTGTATTTTATTTTACAAAAATAAAATACGCCAGCAAATTTTCTGCTGTGTGAACATAGCCTTAAAGGAGAAGCTTCCTTTTTAGTACGCCGGACGCAGAAAGTTCCTTAAAAAAAAACCAAAAGAAAACAACAGCAGACCATCCCACAAACTGACAATATCCCAAATACAGTTGGTTGTAAAAATGGTTCTCACAGAGCCTTCTGTGCCCATCATCACAGCGTGGGGCGGGCGGCCATTTTGTAGAGAGAAAGTGCTGTAGACCTCAGTGATGCCACCAGTTCCTAGTCAACCCCTATACGGTTTTTGTCATAGTAATGGCTCTGTCCAAGTAGGTCGGACAAACTCCACATAAAATGATCACTGAATATATATGGAGCGTTTAATCAGGAGTGTGGCATTGTGGGCGGGTCATCATGCAGCCGCCATTTTAAAGTGCAGGCAGGGTAGGTAAAGGTCTAGAGACAGAGCTTTGGTAAAAGCAATATGTGGGGGGTTTTGCTATAGAGGGTGCAGAGTTATATGTCACCCCTCACAAGATCGGTATTGGCAATTTGTATGGGGGTTGGGTGTTCGGTTGGGGCATTTGATCTGAAGGGGATATATAAATCGGAGCTCAGGCCTTAGGGTTATGTGACCTTAAATTTGGCGGCCATATTGGTGGTCACCCAGTGGTCTTCAAGAATATCAGATGGCCTATTTTATTATAAGCTGCAATGTGGTTACTATGGAGAACACCGACACTTTGTCAAGACACTGACCCCTATACATAAAAAGTTGTGTTGCCCGTAGCAACCAAATCACTAATGTTATAAGTTTAACATTTGGTTTGGGAATCTGATTGGTTGCTATGGGCAACATAGACATGCTGGGGGAGATTTATCAAAACCTGTGTAGAGGAAAAGTTGACCAGTTGCCCATAGCAACCAATCAGATTGCTACTTTCATTTTGAAAAGGGCCTCTGAATAATGAAAGAAGCCATCTGATTGGTTGCTATGGGCAACTGGCCAACTTTTCCTTTACACAGGTTTTGATAAATCTCCCCCTATATGCATAGGGTCTAATGTCTCAAAAAACTATCCATATTTCCCATAGGAACCAGTGTCTCTAAGGCTGCATTCACATCTCGTTTTTACACTACGGGTGCCGGGTCCGGATGGGGGAGGGGCAAACCAAGCTCTCCCGTACCCCAGCCGCACCAGCGCTGAACTCCATTCACTTTAATGAGCCGACCGGTGTCAAACGGTGACTCCAGTTGGCTCATTTTTGACCCGTATCCAGTTTTGTGACCGGACCTAAAACCGTAGTATACTACGGTTTTAAGTCCGGTCACAAAACTGGATACGGGTCAAAAATGAGCCGACCGGAGTCACGGTTTGACTCCAATCGGCTCATTAAAGTGAATGGAGTTCAGCGCTGGTCCGGCCGGGGTACGGGAGAGCCTGGTTTGCCCCTCCCCCAGCTGGACCCGGCACCCGTAGTGTAAAAACGAGATGTGAATGCAGCCTAACACATAGTTTCTATCAAAAATTTTAGCAGAAAACCGGTTGCTAGAGGCAAAATGGACACTTATGCATAGGGTCTAAGGTCTCCAGAAATTGTCAGTGTTGCCCATAGCAACCTGTCAAATCTCTAACACACACAGTTTCAAAGGAAAACTGAAAGCTGCAATCTGGTTGGTCGCTATGGACAACAAGGGCATTTCGTGCCGCCCGTAGCAACCTATCAAATCCCTAATCCAGACGGTTTCTAAGGAAAAAAGATGGCGGCAATCTGGTTGCTATGGGCAACACAGCCATTTTATGCATAGAGCCCAATGTGTCAAGAGAGGGTCTGTGTTGTCCTTAGCAACCAGTGTCAGTGCTGCCCATATCAACCTGTCAAATCTCTAACACACACATTGTTTCAAAGGATAACTGAAATCTGCAATCTGGTTGGTCACTATGGACAACAAGGGCATTTCGTGCCGCCCGTAGCAACCTATCAAATCCCTAATCCAGACGGTTTCTAAGGAAAAAAGATGGCGGCAATCTGGTTGCTATGGGCAACACAGACATTTTATGCATAGAGCCCAATGTGTCAAGAGAGGGTCTGTGTTGTCCTTAGCAACCAGTGTCAGTGCTGCCCATAGCAACCTGTCAAATCTCTAACACACACAGTTTCAAAGGAAAACTGAAAGCTGCAATCTGGTTGGTCACTATGGACAACAAGGGCATTTCGTGTCGCCCGTAGCAACCTATCAAATCCCTAATCCAGACGGTTTCTAAGGAAAAATGATGGCGGCAATCTGGTTGCTATGAGCAACACAGACATTTTATGTTGTCCTTAGCAACCAGTGCTGCCCATAGCAACCTATCAAATCCCTAATACAGATACAGTACATTCAAAGTGAAATTCGAAAGCTGATTGGTTGCTGTGGGCAGCGCTGACCGTTTCTTTTACGCACAAGGTCCTATAGTGTATTCTAGGCTCTACTGTTATAATACTGGTGTGTTTCTATGTGGCATTGGGGCCCAGGTACCTCTGCACCCCCTACAGCAGTGGTCTTCAACCTGCGGACCTCCAGATGTTGCAAAACTACAACTCCCAGCATGCCCGGACAGCCGTTGGCTGTCCGGGCATGCTGGGAGTTGTAGTTTTGCAACATCTGGAGGTCCGCAGGTTGAAGACCACTACCCTAAAGCTACACCCCTGCCTTCCTATATGGCCGTGCGTGGAACCAGTAACATTCGGCTAATCTGGTAACTGGTATAAGCGAAAATCTTGCATGACGATGGGGTTATAACTCTTTAAAAACCTCTTACTCTATCTATTATTTACAGAATTAGTGTTCAGGGTGGTCTGTTGCTTTATGATATATGGCACCATCGGATATCATAGAAATCCTCGCCCCCCCCCCCCCCCCCCCACTCAGAGGTAATTGCGACGAAAACCATTCGCTCCTATTGACTCTACAACTAAATGGAGACTTTCACCATTGCAGTGCTTCATAAATACAATTTACATGCGAACTCCATGACAAAGCGAGGTGGACCTCAATCCACATTTCACAGCAGATGCCATTTTGTAGAAAAAAAAAAATATATATATATATATAATTAAATAATTACTCTAGAAACCATTAACATCACCGGGGGATGAGGTACACGGCAATCAATGGCCGTCTCGTAGCTGAGAACTTCTCACACTCCATTAGTGTGGATGGCAAAATGGCTGCCTCGGCGGCTGATCTTGTCATGAGTATTGCTTTAGCTCATAAAATGGCTGCCTCCATTGTGCGTTGGAGACAAGCAACCATAGAGGACTCCTAAAAATCTCACAGTGTTGAGCTAAAAGACAGAAAAAAGCAGGATTTTACAGGTTCATGAGGGACATAAAATATGCCTTCAAGTTGGCCTTATGCCTTGTTTGTCGCTCGGGGGCTTTCCTCAAGGACAAGGATGTGGGGGGTCTTGGTCGGCCATCTTGCCTGGCCCGATTTAGTCATTGTCTGGTTGGGGTTTATTTTTGTGTTTATTTTTGGGGAGAAGCTTCTTGTTTTTGTTGAGAAACCGGGACAGCGTGGCCCCCTTCTTGCGATGCTCCACTGCCCCTTGCCTTTCCAGGTAGACCAGGTCGTTGTGGGACTGACTCATGCTAGGGTCTTTCTGCTGGTGCCTCCGGCGGAAAAATAGCTTTGCCCCTCTGTGTAAAAGTCCACCTGCGAGAGAAAATGGAGGATAGTTATAGAGGATCGTAATGGCGCTATTACATAACCGATATTAAAGGGGTATTCCAGGAAAAAAAAACAAATTTCTTTTTTATATCAACTGGCTCCAGAAAGTTAAACAGATTTGTAAATTACTTCTATAAAAAAAAAAATCTTAATCCTTTCAATAATTATCAGCTGCTGAAGTTGAGTTGTTGTTTTCTGTCTGACAACAGTGCTCTCTGCTGACATCTCTGCTTGTCTCGGGAACTGCACAGAGAAGAAGAGGTTTGCTTCTAAACTGGGCGGTTCCCGAGACAGGTGTCATCAGAGAGCACTTAGACAGAAAAGAACAACTCAACTTCAGCAGCTCATACGTACTGAAAGGATTAAGATTATTTAATAGAGGTCATTTACAAATCTGTTTAACTTTCTGGAGCCAGTTGATATTAAAAAAAAATGTTTTTTCCTGGATAACCCCTTTAAGAATAACAGAGGGCCCACGCATACGGTCTACATATAGAATTATTAAAGGTGCTCTCATAACATCGGTTACACCTTCAGTGCAGTCTCTTTTTTCGGGAATTTGCAGGTAACTAAAGACAGGAAAACATGGACATATTCTAAAGGAGCATAAAACTTCTCGAAAACACAAGACGAAAACTAGAGCAGCCATGTTAGCTTCAGAAAATATTCTTATAACTTGACAAAGTGTCCACCTGCTGCGACCCTAGTAATCAGCTGCCATCTATGGGAAAACTGGCATTAAAGGGGTACTCCGGTGAAAACCTTTTTTCTTTTAAATCAATTGGTGCCAGAAAGTTAAACAGATTTGTAAATGACTTCTATTAAAAAATCTTAATCCTTCCTGTACTTATTAGCTGCTGAATACTACAGAGGAAATTCTTTTCTTTTTGGAATGCTCTCTGATGACATCCCGACCACAGTTCTCTCTGCTGACGTTATTATAATAATAACAACGCTTTATTTATTGTTGTCCTTAGTGGGATTTGAACCCAAGTCCCCAGCACTGCAAGGCAGCAGTGCTAACCACTGAGCCACCATGCTGCCCTTGGCATCCATCTGCTATGCACGGTTGCTAAAATGGACAGAGCTATCAGCAGAGAGCACTGTGCTCGTGATGTCATCAGTGTTCCAAAAAGAAAGGAATTTCCTCTGTAGCATTCAGCAGCTAATAAGTACTGGAAGGATTAAGATTTTTTAATAGAAGTAATTTACAAATATGTTTAACTTTCTGGCACCAGTTGATTTAAAAGAAAAAAGGTTTTCACCGGAGTACCCCTTTAAAGTCAATGGATTTCAGCGCCGGTCCGGCTGGGGTATGGGAGCGCACGGTTTTCCCCTCCCCCAGCTGGATCCAGCAGCCGTAGCCTGAAAACGTGGTGTGCATGCACCCAAAGAGAGGTTTTCTAAAAACATGGCCAGGCTGTCTGCTTAAAGGAAAAAAAATAAATAAATACTGCAATACTGTACTTAAAGGGGTACTCTGCCCCTGGACATCTTATCCCCTATACAAAGGATAGGGGATAACATGTCTGATCGCAGGGGGTCCCACCGCTGGGACCCCCTGCGATCTCTGGGCAGCACTCCAGCATTCAGAACATTTTTGTTCAGAACGCTGGGTTCGGGCAGACGTGGTTGTGACGTCACCTCACGCCCCCACCATTCATGTCTATAGGAGGGGGAATGACGGCTGGGGTCGCTGGTCACGCCCCCTCCCATAGACCTGAATAGAGGGGGCATGGCTAGACATCACAATGTCCATGGTCGCCCCGAACCCTGCGTTCTGTACAAAAATGTTCAGAACACAAGAGTACCACCTGGAGATTGCAGGGAGGGGGGGGGGGGGGGTCCTAGTGAATAGACCCCCTATGATCAGACATCTTATCCCCTAGCCTTGCATGGGGGATAAGAAGTCCAGTGGTGGAGTACCCCTTAAACTCCATTAGGCCCCCTGTAGCCTCAGGTATCGCTGCTGTTTCCGATTCCGCTCGGAAGTTTTGTTGTGTGAACGTGGCCTTAGTTAGTATTATGCTGGGACTTGTTTGGTTTGCAACAGTCCACAATTTGGAAACTTAGGGGGGGGGGGGTCGATTTTTATTTTTTTTTTTTAAACCTCTGTCGAGGAAAAGTTGACTCAAATCAAATTGCTTCTTTTATTTTTCAGATGTCTTTTCAAAAATGAAAGAAATTATGATTTTGATAAATCTCCCCCTAGGCCAGTATTTCCCAATCAGGGTGCCTCCAGCTGTTGCAAAACTACAACTCCCAGCATGCCCGGACAGCCGTTGGCTGTCCGGGCATGCTGGGAGTTGTAGTTTTGCAACAGCTGAAGGCACCCTAGTTGGGAAACACTGCCCTAGGCCCTAGCCCATTTCTTTACTTCCAATGGTTTTTTATTATTTTCAAAGAAATGAAAAGTGCAAATGATGTGAACTATAAACAGGAAATTCGATTCGTCATGAACTTCTCGGCTTGGCGGTTGCTGACTTATCCTGCGTAAATTAGTTCAGCCTTCAGGTGCTCCCGTGGGCTGGAAAAGGTGGATACATTCCTAGGAAAGAGTCTCCTAGGACTGTATCCACCTTTTCCAGCCCACGGGAGCACCGGAAAGCTGAACTAATTTATGCAGGAAAAGTCATCAACTGCCGAGCCGAGAAGTTTGTGACTAATCGAATTTACTGTAAGTTCGCTCATCTCTAATTATTTTCAAAGAAATGAAAAGTGCAAATGATGTGGACAATAAACAGGAAACAGACACAGCTGTCATTATCAAGACCATTTTTTAACCCTTTAACCTCTTAAGGACTCAGCCTATTTGGGCCTTAAAGGGGTATTCCAGGAAAAAAACTTTTTTTATATATATATATCAACCGGCTCCAGAAAGTTAAACAGATTTGTAAATAACTTCTATTAGAAAATCTTAATCCTTTCAATAATTATCAGCTGCTGAAGTTGAGTTGTTCTTTTCTGTCTGGCAACAGTGCTCTCTGCTGACATCTCTGCTTGTCTCGGGAACTGCACAGAGTAGAAGAGGTTTGCTATGAGGATTTGCTTCTAAACTGGGCCATTCCCGAGACACGTGTCATCAGAGAGCACTTAGACAGAAAAGAACAACTTTTGTCTTTTTTCGACCGTACTAACTATGTAACTCAACTTCAGAAGCTCATAAGCACTGAAAGGATGAAGATTTTTTTATAGAAGTAATTTACAAATCTGTTTAACTTTCTGGAGCCAGTTTATATATAAAAAAAAAGTTTTTTCCTGGATAACCCTTTTAAGGAGTTAATTTTATTTTTAAGTTTTCGTTTTTTCCTCCTCCCCTTCAAAAAATCATAACTCTTTTATATTTCCATCCACAGACTAGTATGAGGGCTTGTTTTTTGCGCGACCAGTTGTCCTTTGTAATGCCATCACTCCCTTTACCATAAAATGTATGGCGCAATCAAAAAAATACTATTTGTGTGGGGAAATTAAAAAGAAAACTGCAATTTAGCAAATTTTGGAAGATTTCGTTTTCACGCCGTACAATTTACGGTAAAAATGACACGTGTTTTTTATTCTCTGGGTCAATACGATTAAAATTATACCATGATAACATACTTTTATATTACTGTTGCGCTTAAAAAAAATCGCTAACTTTTTAACCAAATTAGTACGTTTAAAATCCCCCTATTTTGAAGACCTATAACTTTTTCATATTTCCATATAAGCGGCGGTATGAGGGCTAATTTTTTGCGCCGTGATCTGTACTTTTTGTTGATACTATATTTGCTTATATAAAACTTTTAATACTTCTTTTATAAATTTTTTTTTGGAATATAATGTTATAAAAAAGCATCTATTTTGGACTTTTTTTTTTTAACGTTCACGACGTTCACCATACGGGATCATTAGTACATTATTGTAATAGTTGGGATATTTACACATGCGGCGATACCAAATATGTATATAAAATATTTTTTTTTTTACACTTTTTGGGGGTGAAATAGGGAAAATGGGGAAATTTTAAATTTTTATTGGGGGAGGGGGTTTTTCACATTTTTTTACTTTTATTTTTACACTTCAATAGTCCCCATAGGGGATTGCTAATACTTTTCAGTGCTATACATAGGACATAGCACTGATCAGTATTATCGGTCATCTTCTGGTCTGGTCTGCTCGATCGCAGACCAGACCAGAAGACCCGTGGAAGGCAGCGGAGGCAGGTGAGGGGACCTCCGGCTGCCATGCTGGATGATTGGATCGACGCGGCAGCGCTGCGGGTGATCCGATCATCTATTTTAGTGTCCGCAATGTTGCAGATGCCGTGATCTGTATGGATCCCGCCATCTGAGGGGTTAATGGCGGCCATCCGCGCGATCGCGCAAGTCCGCCATTACCGGCGGGTCCCTGGCTGCTATCAGCAGCCGGGACCTGCCGCGCATGACCCGAGCATCGCTCCGATGCTCGCGGTTATGTATAGGATGTAAATGTACGTCCTGGTGCGTTAAGTACCAGCTCACCAGGACGTCCATTTACGTCTGGCGTCGTTAAGGGGTTAACGGGGTACTCCAGTGGAAAACTTTTTTTTTTTTTTTTTTTTAAACAACTGCTGCCAGAAATTTTAAACAGATTTGTAAATTACTTCTGTTAAAAAATCTTAATCCTTCCAGTACTTACTAGCTGCTGAATACTACAGAGGAAATTATTTTTCTTTTTGAAACACAGAGCTCTCTGCTGACATCATGACCACAGTGCTCTCTGCTGACATCTCTGTCCATTGTCTAGAGCAGCGTATGTTTGCTATGGGGATTTTTTCTCCTACTCTGGACAGTTCTTAAAATGGACAGAGATGTCAGCAGAGAGCACTGTGGTCATGATGTCAGCAGAGAGCTCTGTGTTCCAAAAAGAAAAGAATTTCCTCTGTAGTATTCAGCAGCTAATAAGTACTAGAAGGATTAAGATTTTTTTTAATAGACGTAATTAACAAATCTGTTTAACTTTCTGGCACCAGTTGATAAAAAAAATAAATAAATAAATAAAGTTTTCCACAGGAGTACCCCTTTAAACGACCAAATCTACCAGGAATATTAGGTGTTAGCCAGTAAACTCCTGGACATCCTGTCCCCACCTAAGTGGCTGGAAACCTTTCACACTTGTGCCTTCTTTAGTAGACAGGACAAGTCACTGAACAGGATCCATCATATACATAACCTGAATTTCAGGTACCGTATTTTTTGCCCTATAGGACGCACCGGCGTATAAGACGCACCCAATTTATAGGTGCAAAATCTAAAAAAATAAATATTTTGAACCCAATAAAGGTCTTCAACCTGCGGACCTCCAGATGTTGCAAAACTACAACTCCCAGCATGCCCGGACAGCCGTTGGCTGTCCGGGCATGCTGGGAGTTGTAGTTTTGCAACATCTGGAGGTCTGCAGATTGAAGACCACTGCATAGGAGGGAATACTCACGTGTCCCCGCCGCTCCGGACCCGTCACCGCTGCCCTGGATGTTGCTCCATCGCTGTCGCCGTGTCCCCGTCGCTCCGGAACGTCTCTGCTGCCGGTCGGGTAGCCTCGCTCGCCGTCACCGCCATCACGTCGTTACGCACGCCGACGCACGTACGCGACGACGTGATGACGAAGAAGGAGAGCGCCGGCCCTACAGGGGATCCCTGAACGGAGAAGACACCGAGGAGGCAGGTAAGGTCCCTCCCGGTGTCCTGTAAGCACTAACCCAGCTATTCAGTCGGGCTGTTCAGGACCGCCGCGGTGAAATCGCGGCGGTCCCGAACAGCCCGACTGAACAGCCGGGTTAGTGTTACTTTCCCTTCAGACGCGGCGGTCAGCTTTGATCGCCGCGTCTGAAGGGTTAATACAGGGCATCACCGCGATCGGTGATGTCCTGTATTAGCCGTGGGTCCCGGCCGTTGATGGCCGCAGGGACCGCCGCGATAGGGGTGTATTCGCCGTATAAGACGCACCGACTTTTTCCCCTCCAGTTTTGGGGAAGAAAAAGTGCGTCTTATACGGCGAAAAATACGGTATATATATTGTGTAATTCCGGTCTACAAGTCAGAAACCACAATTCTGCTGCGCCGTGCAATTCTCAATGCAGGGCTCCTACCTAAACAACGGAGCCAGTTCTGAAATGGCGATCTTCAGACAGTGAGCAAGTCACATGTTACCCATCATCCATACAACGTCATCCAATGGTGCAAAAACAAGTACGTCAATGATCATTATTAGAGATGAGCGAACTTACAGTAAATTCGATTCGTCACAAACTTCTCGGCTCGGCAGTTGATAACTTATCCTGCATAAATTTGCTCAGCTTTCCGGTGCTCCGGAAAAGGTGGATACAGTCCTAGGAAAGAGTCTCCTAGGAATGAATCCACCTTTTACAGCCCACCGGAGCACCTGAAAGCTGAACTAATTTATGCAGGAAAAGTCATCAACTGCCGAGCCGAGAAGTTCCTGACGAATCGAATTTACTGTAAGTTCGCTCATCTCTAATAATTATCTATTTGATCACCACCCGGACAATCCTGATGATGTCATCACCTCACAGTGACATCACTAATCCTGGCCATAGGGGAGGACCAAGGCTATGGTGCTAAAAACAGTTACAAAAAAACAAAAAAAAACAAAAACACAAAAGAAATAGAAGGCAAACCTGTCGACTTACTGTGCGAGCAATTAATCGAAGTTGGTGAAAAGATCCTCTTAAGGTGACAGAAGAGATGGAAAGAAAGACGATGAGAGAGAGAGAGACAAACAGGAAAATGACGAATGAGAGATGATAGGACATGGAGCTCAATGCACACGGTCTCCCGTGATCTCAATCCCAGCACCATATTTATGGGTTTTTGTTTTTTTTTGTAAATTTTTGTAAAATTCTTTATGTATCAAAATTAAAAAAAAAAATTTTTTTAAATCTATATAAAAAATTTAAAAATTAGAAGATCAAACTTTTCAACCCTTTTTTTTGCCCCAGCACCTGCCACAGCAACCTGTAGCTGAAAAAAAAGAAGAAAAAAGAGAGAATAGCCATTGCAAGTAATAATCAGAAACCTTAGGAAGCAAATCAGCAAAAAACAAGTTTTTGACCCTTTTTTAGTCCTTGTTCACATGTGCCAACCTAGGGATAATATTATATTTTAGGGTAAACCTTGGTGACCACTTGGCATCATGCAGATTTTGCCCCGATAGGGCTCACTAGTAGAGATGAGCGAACTTACAGTAAATTCGATTCGTCACGAACTTCTCGGCTCGGCAGTTGATGACTTTTCCTGCATAAATTAGTTCAGCTTTCAGGTGCTCCCGTGGGCTGGAAAAGGTGGATACAGACCTAGGAGACTCTTTCCTAGGAATGTATCCACCTTTTCCAGCCCACCGGAGCACCGGAAAGCTGAACTAATTTAGGCAGGAAAAGTCAGCAACCGCCGAGCCGAGAAGTTCGTGACGAATTGAATTTACTGTAAGTTCGCTCATCTCTAGTGAGAAGGTCCCAACTGGTCCCTTCCTTCTACCCCTAGAGCCTTCTCCATAGGCAATGAATACTTATCATGATGATGGTGCCACCCAGGGGTCAAGTCCTGGAACTCATCCAAGATTTCCACTCAAGGGCTGGTTCTGCAGGACTCCTGCTAATGGGAACGGTGTTCCTGCTGTGAAAAAAGTGCAGGAACTCCGTTCCTATGTGTTCAGGCAGGAATTGAGCCCTGGTGCCACCTCATTGTCCTTTCGGAGATCACCAGCTCCAAGAACAGAGGCCTAATGTTAAATCTTAAACCGCCCAACAATGAGATGTCCACATCTCCTCCTATGGGGCCGTGATGGCTTTTGGGCTTCTCATGGTTCTCAATAGAATAACCCACTATTGTTACGCTCTTGACCCAGGATACATTGTGGTCAACATATCCCCGTGCTTTGCCTATGTCAAATCTTAAAGGGGTACTCTGGTGGAAAACTTTTTTTTTTTTTTTTTTATCATCTGGTGCCAGTAAGTTAAACAGATTTGTAAATTACTTCTATTAAAAAATCTTAATCCTTTCAGTACTTATTAGCTGCTGAATACTACAGAGGAAATTATTTTCTTTTTGGAACACAGAGCTCTCTGCTGACATCACAAGCACAGTGCTCTCTGCTGACATCTCTGTCCATTTTAGGAACTGTCCAGAGCAGCATATGTTTTCTAAGGGGATTTTCTCCTACTCTGGACAGTTCTTAAAATGGACAGAGATGTCAGCAGAGAGCACTGTGTTCGTGATGTCAGCAGAGAGCTCTGTGTTCAAAAAGAAAAGAATTTCCGCTGTAGTATTCAGCAGCTAATAAGTACTGGACGGATTAAGATTTTTTAATAGAAGTAATTTACAAATCTGTTTAACTTTCTGGCATCAGTTGATTAAAAAAAAACCCAAAAAAAAAACACATTTCACCGGTGTACCCCTTTAAACCGCCTAACTATGAGATGTCTACATCCCCTCCTATGGGCCAAGACATTTTGAGTTTCCCAGGTTCCAGGGCCTGGGTTAAATTGCAATGTCTACACCCCCTATTACTTTCTTAAACCAGATTACTTTGTGGTCAGCATATCCCCGTTCTTTGCCTACTATGAATCAGACTGGGCAAACCTGCATGTAGATAAAAGAGGAAAGATCTAGATAACCGATAACCGATGCCAGACTCCTCTGGCGATGCCAAGAACAATAGGATCATGCAGTTGAAATCTAACATGCCCGATCCTTCTCTCCCATGTCATCTGGGGAAGACTTAGGTTTTATTCAAATGACAGAATTCCGCAATCCCACACAAACAGCGGAATTTCAGCAGAAGTCTGTATTCTCGTAACACAGAATTCCGCCGAAATTCAAAGCCCCATTGAATTCAATGGGATCCTGCCTGCCATTCTGCAAAATTTAAAGGGGTACTCCACCCCTAGACATCTTATCCCCTATCCAAAGGATAGGGGATAAGATTCCAGATCGCCGGGGTCCCGCTGCTGGGGACCCCGGGATCCCCGCTGCAGCACCCCGCTATCATTACTGCGCAGAGCGAGTTCGCTCTGCACGTAATGACGGGCGATACAGGGGCCGGAGCATTGTTACGTCACAGCTCCGCCCCTCATGATGTCACGGCCCGCCCCGTCAATACAAGTCTATGGGAGGTGGCGTGGCGGTCGTCACGCCCCCTGCCATAGACTTGCATTAAGGGGCGGAGCCATGACGTCACGCTGCTCCGGCCCCTGTATCGCCCGTCATTACGCACACAGCGAACTCGCTCTGCGCAGTAATGACAGTGGGGTGCCGCAGTGGCGATCCCCAGGGTCCCCAGCAGCGGGACCCCGGCGATCTGACATCTTATCCCCTATCCTTTGGATAGGGGATAAGATGTCTAGGGGCGGAGTACCCCTTTAAAGATCGGTCATAAAATTTTGTGGAATGTAGAATTTCTGCGGCGGAATCCCATTAAACTTATTGGGCAGTAAAGTCTGCCCTCTGAACATGGCCTTAAGAGGCCAATATACATTAGATAGATAGCCGGTCTTAATTGTAATTGGAGGGGATTAAATTGGTGGTCCTATCAAAATAGGTGGGTCTTTAAAAGAGTACTCCACTGGAAAACTTTATAAATTTTTTTTTTTTTTTTAATAATCAACTGGTGCCAGAAAGTTAAACAGATTTGTTAATTACTTCTATTAAAAAAATCTTAATCCTTCCAGTACTTATCAGCTGCTGTTATGATCCACAGGAAGTTCTTTACTTTTTTGAATTTCCTTTCTGTCTGACCACAGTGCTCTCTGCTGACACCTCTGTCCATTTTAGGAGCTGTCCAGAGTAGAAGCAAATCCCCATAGAAAACCTATCCCACTCTGGACAATTCCTAAAATGGACAGAGGGGTCAGCAGAGAGCACTGTGGTCAGGCAGAAAGGAAATTCAAAAAGAAAAGAACTTCCTGTGAATCGTAACAGCAGCTGATAAGTACTGGAAGGATTAAGATTTTTTAATAGAAGTCATTTACAAATCTGTTTAACTTTCTGGCACCAGTTGATTTAAAAAATAAATAAATAAATAAATAGGTGTTCCAGTGGAGTACCCCTTTAAGGTATTAACCTATGGCAAATCCATAATGTATCTAGAAGAGTAACTGCTGCAAAAAAAACCAGGATAATGCCTCGATTTCTGCCACACATGTGCCAGCGCATCCCTATTTATATTCTAGTGCAGTGTTTTTCAACCAGTGTGCCTCCAGCTGTTGCAAAACTACACCTCCCAGCATGCCCGGACAGCCTTCGGCTGGGAGGTGTAGTTTTGCAACAGCTGGAGGCACCTTGGTTGAAAAACACTGAACTTTATCATAAATTGGGATTCACTGGCACAATAATCTATGCAGAGGAGATGGATATTTATGCAGGTAATTATCAGCAGGTTATGAATGAGGTTTATGTTACAGCAGGGGGCAGTAGTGAGCACAGACCTTTAGATTTCCTGACGCTCCCCGTCTCCGAGATGCTCAAATTACTGACGGATACTAATTCGGAATCTTGGTCCTCCATTCCATTTACATTCCACTCCCCAGGCTGGCTGTCCTGCTCCCAGGCACTGTGAAGCTCGTCGTCTGAGCCCATGGCTGGCATGGTGGCCGTGGACGCCAACGTCAGACCTTTATCGCCGGCGGCCATTGTAGAGTCGTCGTCAAAGGTGAAGGACGCGTCGTTCTGAATTGTGCTGTCCATGGAGGCCGCGTAATTCAACATGAGGGCGGCTTCGTCGTCCTGAGTAAGCACAGTCTACGAAGACACAAGACCCTTGTAGTATTCTATATAAAGGTACCATAGGCTTCTATAAATGAGGCTGTACTCGGGCCAAACTGAGAGTGCCTAAGAGCCCAGGATCCGTAGGAGCCCGCAGACCCTAAAGCAGATAAATGCTGCTTAAAAAGGGGTACTCCGGAGGAAAAAAATATTATAAAATCGACTGGTGGACAAAAGTTAAACAGATTTGTAAATTACTTCTATTTAAAAATCTTAATCCTTCCAGTACTTATCTGCTGCTGTATGCTCCACAGGAAGTTGTGTAGTTCTTTCCAGTCTGATCACAGTGCTCTCTGCTGACACCTCTGTCAGTGTCAGGAACTATCCAGGGCAGAAGAGGTTTGCTACGGGGATTTGTTTCAGTTCTGGGCAGTTCCTGGTACGGACAGAGGTGGTGGCAGAGAGCACTGTGCTCAGACAGGAAAGAACTACACAACTTCTGGAGCATACAGCAGCTGAAAAGTACTGGAAAGATTAACATTTCTAAATAGTAATGTACAAATCTGTTTAACTTTCTGGCACTAGTTTATTTTAAAATATTTTTGTGTGTATGTATTTATGTTACAGTTAAAACTAGTTTTTAGTTCAAACTGGTTTTCCCTAGTGAAAACTAGTTTTGACTGAATGCCTTTGTGAAAACTAGAATTGACAGTTTTTTCCTAGTTAAAACCAGTTTTTACTGAACGCCTTTGTTGAAACACCAGTTTTTACTAAGCGCCTTCTTACAAACTAGAATATTTACTAAACGCCTTCGTACAAACTGGAATTTACTGCTCATCAAAAACCGAATGTCAATTGAAACTGGTTTAAAGTAGAGAAAACAAAGACGTTCAGTCAAAATTAGTTTTCACTGAGGAAAAGCTGTCAATACTAGTTTTCACAAAGGCATCTAGTCAAAACTAGTTTTTACAAGGGAAAAGCAGTCAATTCTAGTTTTCACAAAGTCGTTCAGTCAAAATTAGTTTTCACTGAGGAAAAGCAGTCAATTCTAGTTTTCACAAAGTCGTTCAGTCAAAACTAGTTTTCACTAGGGAAAACCAGTTTTAACTAGAAACTAACTGTAACATATATATAAGTATATTCTCTCTCTCTCACACACACAGGCCACTTTATAAGATACACCTGTTCAATTACCTGTTAACACAAATAACTCAATATATCAGCCAATCACATGGCAGCAGCTCAATGCATTTAGGCACGTAGATGCGGTCAAGACAACTCATTCAAACCGAGCATCAGAATAGGGAAGAACTAAGAAGATTAAGAAGATTTAAGTGACTTTAAATGTGGCATGGTTGGTGGTGCCAGACGGGCTGGTCTGAGGATTTTGGGGATTTGCATGCAAAACCAGTTCTAAGGTTTACAGAGAATGGTCGAAAAGGAGAAAATATCCAGTAAGCAGCAGTTGTATGGAGGAAAATGCCTTGTTGATGTGAGAGGAGAATGGGCAGACTGGTTCAAGATGACAAAAAGAAAACTTTACAGCACTTTCTAAAAACCTGGGACAGACATGGCATTGTTCTTTTTTTTCTTGCTATTCTTAAAATCATTTGACTCTACCCTCTAATGGGTCAGGGGGGTATTGGGGCTTTCGATCCCTATTCAGACTGGTCATCCACAAAAAGCCCGGTAGACCTCCAGGCGCTCACCTTTGAGATCCCTGATATGATAATGGTGCTTTTCTTACGAGGAGACTTCAGGGACTGTCTAGAAGACTCCCTCAGCTGTCTTATGGCAGCTTCTGCAACCGGGTCAGAGCCATTCAGCATCAAGAGTTCTGATTTCAAGACATAAAAAATAATTTTATATATATATATATATATATATATATATATATATATATACATACATATTTTTGAACATTAAATTTTGGGGTAAAATGAAAAAACAAAACAAAAAAAACTGACAATGTTCTTTAGATTGTAAATGTTTTACCTGTGTCTGAGGAGGACAGCGCCTTGCTCACCACACCAGTCTGAGAAGGAATGGCTTGTACTGAGAAGTCCCTCTCAATGATTTTTATTTTAGGGGGAGTCCTGGAGGGTGAATCTGTAAAGAGAAGGGGAAGAACGTTGTGATTAGAGATTCAATTTAAAGGGAACCTGTCATGAAAGCCGGCAGCATGTGCTCAACAGTGCCACCACCAGAGATGAGAAATTCGTTTAAATGGGCACACTCATTAAATCTAATTTTTTACTATTTCACTCCTTATGGCAAATAAAAAAAATCTTTCCAACGCACTTTGTTAAAAAAAATTAAAAAAAAATAAATAAAGTTTTCTATGTTCTATTTGAGTTTAAAAAAGCTGCCACTAGGTGTCTCCCTACTTGTCCAGAGCACATTTCCCCCCATCTCTTGCACAAACTTTGGACTCCTGCTGGCCTGTCCAAAATCAGGAAATGCAGTCTGGAGTGCTGAGGGGGGTGTGTGTGCAGCCTTATCCAATCATAGCTCATTTCACACTGAACTGCTCTGGGCTGTGTGTAGCAGAGTGAGCGAGGAAGTTCTCCCCTGTATGGCTTCAGATGTGAATCTGAGACTGAGCAGAAAATACAGAGCGATATCAAGGTGGAAAACTAAACAAACAAAAAAATAATAATAATAAAGGCAGGGGGGTGGTTTATCATGATGGGGGTAGTGACCTGGGAGGATTATAAAATTTAACAAGATCATGAGAGGTACTCTTTAATACAGTGTTTCCCAACCAATGTGCCTCCAGCTGTTGCAAAACTACAACTCCCAGCATTGCAACAGCTGGAGGCACCCTGGTTGGGAATTCCTAGACTAAACCATTAGTCTCCAACCTGAGGCTGTCCAAAACTACAACTACAGCATGCCCTAATGTCGTTTTTGACAATAGGATTTCTACACCCCTTTAAAACCCCAACTTTAATTTTATCCTCCTCGCCATCTAAAAGCCATAACTCCATCCATAGACATATTTGAAGGCTTGTTTTTTGCGCCAGGAATTGTTCTTTATAATGATCTCCTTTTACCGTAAAATGTATGGTGCAACCAAAAAATAGTTTGTGGTGGGAGCATAGGCGTGCGCAGCCTATTGCATTAGGGTATGCACCCTAAAGCACAAACTCCCGCTGCGCGTGTGTGTGTGTATATATATATATATATATATATATATATATATATATATATATACACGCACACATACACACAGTTAGTATAGTTCCCCCACATTAGGTGCAGTATAAGTCCCGCCACATTAGGTGCAGTATAATTCCCGCCACATTAGGTGCAGTATAATTCCCGCCACATTAGGTGCAGTATAAGTCCCGCCACATTAGGTGCAGTATAAGTCCCTGCACACTAGGTTGGAAGTACAGTTCCCCCACATTAGGTTGGCAGTATAAGTCCCCGCACACTAGGTTGGCAGTACAGTTCCCCCACATTAGGTTGGCAGTACAGTTCCCCCACATTAGGTTGGCAGTACAGTTCCCCCACATTAGGTTGGCAGTACAGTTCCCCCACATTAGGTTGGCAGTACAGTTCCCCCACATTAGGTTGGCAGTACAGTTCCCCCACATTAGGTTGGCAGTACAGTTCCCCCACATTAGGTGCCACCTAATGTAGGGGAACTGTACTGCACCTAATGTGGGGGAACTGTACTGCACCTAATGTGGGGGAACTGTACTGCACCTAATGTGGGGGAACTGTACTGCACCAGTACAGTTCCCCCACATTAAGTGCAGTACAGTTCCCCCACATTAGGTGTAATATAGTTCCCCACATTAGGTGCAGTACAGTTCCCCCACATTAGGTGCAGTACAGTTCCCCCACATTAGGTGCAGTACAGTTCCCCCACATTAGGTGCAGTACAGTTCCCCCACATTAGGTGCAGTACAGTCCCCCCACATTAGGTGCAGTACAGTCCCCCCACATTAGGTGCAGTACAGTCCCCCCACATTAGGTGCAGTACAGTCCCCCCACATTAGGTGCAGTACAGTCCCCCCACATTAGGTGCAGTATAGTTCCCCACATTAGGTGCAGTATAGTTCCCCCACATTAGGTGCAGTATAGTTCCCCCACATTAGGTGCAGTATAGTTCCCCCACATTAGGTGCAGTACAGTTCCCCCACATTAGGTGCAGTACAGTTCCCCCACATTAGGTGCAGTACAGTTCCCCCACATTAGGTGCAGTACAGTTCCCCCACATTAGGTGCAGTATAGTTCCCCCACATTAGGTGCAGTATAGCTCCCCATATTAGGTGCAGTATAGTTCCCCCACATTAGGTGCAGTATAGTTCCCCCACATTAGGTGCAGTATAGTTCCCCCACATTAGGTGCAGTACAGTTCCCCCACATTAGGTGCAGTATAGCTCCCCACATTAGGTGCAGTATAGCTCCCCACATTAGGTGCAGTATAGCTCCCCCACATTAGGTGCAGTATAGCTCCCCCACATTAGGTGCAGTATAGCTCCCCCACATTAGGTGCAGTATAGCTCCCCCACATTAGGTGCAGTATAGCTCCCCCACATTAGGTGCAGTATAGCTCCCCCACATTAGGTGCAGTATAGCTCCCCCACATTAGGTGCAGTATATCTCCCCACATTAGGTGCAGTATAGTCCCCCACATTAGGTGCAGTATAGTCCCCCACATTAGGTGCAGTATAGCTCCCCCACATTAGGTGCAGTATAGCTCCCCCACATTAGGTGCAGTATAGCTCCCCCACATTAGGTGCAGTATAGCTCCCCCACATTAGGTGCAGTATAGCTCCCCCACATTAGGTGCAGTATATCTCCCCACATTAGGTGCAGTATAGTTCCCCCACATTAGGTGCAGTATAGTTCCCCCACATTAGGTGCAGTATATCTCCCCACATTAGGTGCAGTATAATCCCCCACATTAGGTGCAGTATAGTTCCCCACATTAGGTGCAGTATAGTCCCCCACATTAGGTGCAGTATAGTCCCCCACATTAGGTGCAGTATAGCTCCCCACATTAGGTGCAGTATAGCTCCCCACATTAGGAGCAGTATAGTCCCCCACATTAGGTGCAGTATAGTCCCCCACATTAGGTGCAGTATAGCTCCCCCACATTAGGTGCAGTATAGCTCCCCCACATTAGGTGCAGTATAGCTCCCCCACATTAGGTGCAGTATAGCTCCCCCACATTAGGTGCAGTATAGCTCCCCCACATTAGGTGCAGTATATCTCCCCACATTAGGTGCAGTATAGTCCCCCACATTAGGTGCAGTATAGTCCCCCACATTAGGTGCAGTATAGCTCCCCCACATTAGGTGCAGTATAGCTCCCCCACATTAGGTGCAGTATAGCTCCCCCACATTAGGTGCAGTATAGCTCCCCCACATTAGGTGCAGTATAGCTCCCCCACATTAGGTGCAGTATATCTCCCCACATTAGGTGCAGTATAGTCCCCCACATTAGGTGCAGTATAGTTCCCCCACATTAGGTGCAGTATATCTCCCCACATTAGGTGCAGTATAATCCCCCACATTAGGTGCAGTATAGTTCCCCACATTAGGTGCAGTATAGTCCCCCACATTAGGTGCAGTATAGTCCCCCACATTAGGTGCAGTATAGCTCCCCACATTAGGTGCAGTATAGCTCCCCACATTAGGAGCAGTATAGCTCCCCACATTAGGAGCAGTATAGTCCCCCACATTAGGTGCAGTATAGTCCCCCACATTAGGTGCAGTATATTCCCCACAGACATAAAGCCTTCAGCCATATACAGTGTATGGCTGGAGGCTGTATGTCTGTGTACTGCCCCACTTCAGTGTTCCGACCACCGGTCCTCCGGTCCGGGGTCACGATCTACTGCTATGGCCTATAGTCCATAGCAGTAGGTCCCGGGACCGGAGGACCGGTAGTCGGAACACTGAAGAAGACGTGCTGCCAGATCGTGTTGGTCACTTACCATTCCGGCCGGCGCGCGCATCCTCTTCCTTGAATCTCCGCTCCTCCGTTACTATGGGCGCACGCACGGGACGTCAATGACGTCCCTGCGTGCGCTACTTCCCGGCGGCCCCTGTGTTTTTAAAGTTAACGCGGGGGCCGCTGTAGAAAGGTAACCGGGACATCCTTGTGTCCCGAAAAGATCTTTCGGGACACAGGGATGTCCCGAATGTGAGGGCTGCGGGCTGCTCAGTGGTGGCCTCGGATGCCCCCCTGAGCTTGATTAGGGTGTGCCTGGGCACACCCGGCACACCCCGTGCGCACGCCTATGGGTGGGAGGTTGAAAAGAAAACTACAATTTTGCAACTTTTGGAGGATTCTTCCCACAGGGGACTAATATAAGCAACCTTTTGATTGCTGTAACTGTTCAGCGCTATGCATTGACATAACATGGATCAGTGATATCAGCGATCTACTTGGATCTATTTTTATAGCCTGCCAGAAAGCAGACCATACAAAAAAGATCCCCAGAGCGGCCCTAGAGTGGGTGAGCAGACGTCCAGCTGCCTTATTGACTCATCGGATCCCCGCGATCATGCTGTGGGTGGTCCGATGAGTCTCACAATGCCCCACAGATACTTCAGATGCCGAGATCTGTGTTGATCACAGCTTTTCCAAACTAGGGGCCTCCAGCTGTTGAAAAACTACAACTCCCAGCATGCCCGGACAGCCTTTGGCTGTCCGGGCATGCTGGGAGTTGTGGTTTTGCAACAGCTGGAGGCACCCTGGTTGGGAAACACTGCTTCTAGGGTGTTAAAAAAAAAAAAAAATAACAGATACCTATTTATTCCCCAACACTTTGTTGTCCCTCCCCCACTTATTGATGGGACTTATAGGACCGAACCTGGCTTTGTTGTGACCACATAACATAAAATACCTGATGTTTTCTCGCTCTTTCCCTCTAACCTCGGCTTTGAGGTGACAGAAGTGACGGTGGTGACCACAGTACCACAAGGCATCACCGTCCGGTCCTTCTCTACTTTCTTTGCAGGGACCGGGACCGTCCAGGATTTCATTTCATTCGGTTCCACAAACAAGAACTGAAATAAAGTAGAACAGATCATAGGTCACCAGTCAATACTGTATCCAAGAGAACAAGCCACAATAGCAGGTTGTGAGCCCTTTAAAGAAGCACTCCAGATTTATTTTGTTTGCCCATATCATGCACATTCACCATCACTGGTCCTACATTGCATTTCATTGCTGTAATTGGGTCATGTGATCACCAGCCTGACCCACAGAAAATCACAGTGCTTAACGTGTCAGCACGTCAGCTGACTTCCTGTGATCTACAGGATGACATCATCACTAATCAGATCCCTCCTGGCAGCACCCAGAACCACTCCCCTCCAGCTCTATCTGTATACTGCTGCTGCCATCTCTATGGGATCAGAATATATATTAGTTATACACCGCCCATCCAGCTTTATCTGTATACTGCTGCTATCTCTATGGAATCAGGATAAATAGTAGTTATGCACCTCCCCTTCCAGGTCTATCTGTATACTGCTGCTACTATATCTATGGGATCAGAATATATAGTAGTTATACACCACCCATCCAGCTTTATCTGTATACTGCTACTATCTCTATGGAATCAGGATATATAGTAGTTATACACCTCCCCTCCAGCTTTATCTGTATACTGCTGCTATCTCTATGGGATCAGGATATATAGTATTTATACACCTCCCCTCCAGCTTTATCTGTATACTGCTGCTATCTCTATGGGATCAGGATATATAGTAGTTATACACCTCCCCTCCAGCTTTATCTGTATACTGCTGCCATCTCTATGGGATCAGGATATATAGTAGTTATACACCTCCCCTCCAGCTCTATCTGTATACTGCTGCCATCTCTATGGGATCATGATATATAGTAGTTATACACCGCCCATCCAGCTTTATCTGTATACTGCTGCTATCTCTATGGAATCAGGATATATAGTATTTATACACCTCCCCTCCAGCTTTATCTGTATACTGCTGCTATCTCTATGGGATCAGGATATATAGTATTTATACACCTCCCCTCCAGCTCTATCTGTATACTGCTACCATCTCTATGGAATCAGGATAAATAGTAGTTATGCACCTCCCCCTCCAGGTCTATCTGTATACTACTACTACTATATCTATGGGATCAGGATATATAATAGTTATACACTTCTCCTGAGGCTGTGATCACACATTTTTACTGCCTTTTCTATGATTTTGCCGTGAATTTCCAAAAATCGTTGCAAAAATGTTGATGAGACTCCTCCCCCTCTCTCTGCAAAACCAGAGGAAGGATTCATGGGAAATGTAGGCAGAACTAGGAAATCATTTCATTGATGGATTTGAATCGAATATGGAGCCTAACCCATGCCTGCTACATTAGCTAAAACAAGTAAGCAGAAGGCATGCACAAGGACCTCTACATTATTCTCTAATAATAGCCTTTGCTACACTATATATGCCCAAAAAAATAAAAATAAAAATACTAAAGGAATCAAAGCCCAAATTAAAATATAATATAGGATATATATATATATATATATATATATATATATATATATATATATATATATATATATATATATGTACACACACACACACACACACACATTCTGTATCACCAGGCACCTACCTGAGCGCTGATCGACCCAGATAAGGGGCTGTTGGGGTGGAGGGAGTAGTTCTGCCTTCCTGAGGGGTTCTTCCTGAATAGATCCAAGGGCACGGTAGTGCTGGCCAATGGGGGACCTTCAGTGAAAACAAAGATATATAGAAAATGAACATACGTCACCCAGACTGCATTCAGATTTGTTCAGCTATCACACAATGGCAGGAGAAAACTGGGTCTATGGGCCCCTAACCACACCACATTGTGCCGGTGTCAAGTTACAATATTAATTGGTTCCAGGACGACCATTGTATGTTGAAACCATTGTATGTTGAGACCATAACTCAATGGAAACCTGGTAATTGGTTCTGAATTCATTAAAATGTCATCCAAAAATAGGAAAAAGTGAGGATTAAAGAAAAATAAGTAAATAACTAATAGAGATAAAGCAAATCCTCACATATAAAAGTAATAGAGATCTGCTGGAGCTGTAATCACTGTCTATGTAGAGGACAGGAGCTTCTTCAGGGTCCTGTACAGTACACAATGTCCTAAAAAAAAGTAACATGGAGCCGCCCTCACCTGGAGCAACTATCCCTGGCACAGGTAAAGAGTACAGAACATGTAGTACCTCCCTGTACTATAGGAGGCACTACCAGACACCAGTCAGTGCATACTCTTCAGTAATACAGGTACAGAGTAGTACAGAACACGTAATACCTCCCTGTACTATAGGAGGCACTACCAGACACCAGTCAGTGCATACACTTCAGTAATACAGGTAAAGAGTAGTACAGAACATGTAATACCTCCCTGTACTGTAGAGGGCACTACCAGACACCAGTCAGTGCATACACTTCAGTAATACAGGTAAAGAGTAGTACAGAACATGTAATACCTCCCTGTACTGTAGGGGGCGCTACCAGACACCAGTCAGTACATACACTTCAGTAATACAGGTAAATAGTACAGAACATGTAATACCTCCCTGTACTGTAGGTGGTGCTACCAGACACCAGTCAGTGCATACACTTCAGTAATACAGGGGATTTACCAGTGAATGCCCATTCTGATTGGTTGTTTTTTTCCAGCCGTTGACACGTTACACAGATCTGGACTGTCTGTACATTGTATGTTGAGTCTGGTTTCAAGTTACAATGGTCCAGAAAAGACCATTGTATGTTGAAACTATTGTATGTTGAGGCCATTGTAAGTTGAGGGATCACTGTACCTCTACAGCGGTTGCAAAACTACAAACTTCCAGCCTGTATGTCTCATTTCTGCATTGAGGCCTATGGGTTCCCTGTCTCTCGTGCATGCAGAGATGTGTCATTCAAAGATGACACTTACCTGAATAATATGTATGGACCATGGGGACCAGAAGGAAATTTCTGAGCTTTTTTTTGTTTGTTTGTTTTTTAAGTTTATTATTTTTGGATTTTGTGGCCATATACCTATATTGGTTAACCCTATAACTTGCGAGTCAAGATTTCATCTACGGGATACAATGCCTTACTTTATGAGACAAGAAGATCGAGGGCAGCGATAAAGTTAGCATATCGATGGATAGTGGTGTACAAACTTTGGACCCCCCAGATGTTGCAAAACTACAACTCACAGCATACCCGGATAGCCAACATGCTGGGAGTTGTAGCTGTGCAACAGCTGGAGGTCCATAGTTTTCAGAAATGTGCAACAGCTGGAGGTCCATAGTTTTCAGAAATGTGCAACAACTGGAGGTCCATAGTTTTCAGAAATGTGCAACAGCTGGAGGTCCATAGTTTGCAGAGCATTTAGCTTGGATATGCCAACACTTTGCATGCCTTTCATTATCAAGATCAGTGGGGGGCGCTAGAGGTCAGACCTGCACCAATCATAAAACGATGGCATTTTCCACTAGTACGCTAACTTTTTGAGATAAGAACACCGTTTTAATTCCGGCAATCCTGAATACAATAAACAAAACAATTATCTGATAATTTGACAATTGTACACATATATATATATATATATATATATATATATATATATATAGTGTACAATTGTCAAATTATCAGATAATTGTTTTGTATATATATATATATACACATACATATATTATATATATATATATATTTGAGTATAAGCCGACCCGAGTATAAGCCGAGGCCCCTAATTTCAACCCAAAATCCCAGGAAAAGTTATTGACTCGAGTATAAGCCTAGGGTGGGAAATACATCATCCCCCCCTGTCATCATCCAGACCCCCGTCATTAACATCCTCATCATCATCACCGCCTGTCATCATCCAGACCCTCATCATCACCTGTCATCATCCCCTTGTCATCATCCCACACACCCCCCTTCATCATCCCCTTGTCATCATCCCCACCCCCCTTCATTATCCCCTTGTCATCATCCCCACCCCCCTTCATCATCCCCTTGTAATCCTCCCACACACCCCCTTCATCATCCCCTTGTAATCCTCCCACACACCCCCTTCATCATCCCCTTGTCATCATCCCCACCCCCCTTCATCATCCCCTTGTCATCATCCCCACCCCCCTTCATCATCCCCTTGTCATCATCCCCACCCCCCTTCATCATCCCCTTGTCATCATCCCACACCCCCCCCCCCTTCATCATCCCCTTGTCATCATCCCCACCCCCCTTCATCATCCCCTTGTCATCATCCCCACCCCCCTTCATCATCCCCTTGTCATCATCCCCACCCCCCTTCATCATCCCCTTGTCATCATCCCACACCCCCCCCCCTTCATCATCCCCTTGTCATCATCCCCACCCCCCTTCATCATCCCACACCCCCCCTTCATCATCCTCTTGTCATTATCAACCCTCAGTGGTATTCAACCTGCGGACCTCCAGAGGTTTCAAAACTACAACTCCCAGCAAGCCCGGGCAGCCATCGGCTGTCCGGGCTTGCTGGGAGTTGTAGTTTTGAAACCTCCGGAGGTCCGCAGGTTGAAGACCACTGTGGCCTTCAACATCATCCAGCCCCCTCTCACCCCCTTTAGTTCTGTACAGTACTCACCTCCGCTCGGCGCTGGTCCGGTCCTGCAGGGCTGTCTGGAGAGGAGGTGGTCCGGTGGGATAGTGGTTCCGGGCTGCTATCTTCACCGGGGGCGCCTCTTCTCCGCGCTGCGGGCCTAGAATAGAGGCGTTGCCTGGACGATGACGCAGAAGTACGTTGGCAATGAACGTACCTCTGCGTCGTTGTCAAGGCAACGTGACTATTCTGGGGCCGGGCCCGAAGCGCTTAGAAGAGGCCTCCCCGGTGAAGATAGCAGCCAGGAACCACTATCCCACCGGACCACCTCCTCACCGGACAGTCCTGCAGCACCGGACCAGCGCCGAGCGGAGGCGAGTACTGTACAGAACTAAAGGGGGTGAGAGGGGGCTGGATGATGTCGAAGGCCGCAGTGGTCTTCAACCTGCGGACCTCCGGAGGTTTCAAAACTACAACTCCCAGCAAGCCCGGACAGCCGATGGCTGCCCGGGCTTGCTGGGAGTTGTAGTTTTGAAACCTCTGGAGGCCCGCAGGTTGAAGACCACTGCGGGTGGAGAGTTCACTCGAGTATAAGCCGAGGGGGGTGTTTTCAGCACGAAAAATCGTGATGAAAAACTCGGCTTGTACTCGAGTATATACGGTATTTATATATATATATATATATATATATATATATATATATATATACATACACACATACCGTATATATATATATATATATATATATATATACACATACACACATATATATATATATATATATATATATATATATATATACATACACATACACATACATATATATACACATACACATACATATATATACACATACACATACATATATATACACATACATATATATACACATACATATATATACACATACACATACATATATATACACATACACATACATATATATACACATACACATACATATATATACACATACATATATATACACATACACATACATATATATACACATACATATATATACACATACACATACATATATATACACATACATATATATACACATACACATACATATATATACACATACACATACATATATATACACATACACATACATATATATACACATACATATACATATATATACACATACACATACATATATATATATACATACACATACATATATATATACATACACATACATATATATATATATACATACACATACATATATATATATATACATACACATACATATATATATATATACATACACATACATATATATATATATACATACACATACATATATATATATATACATACACATACATATATATATATATATACATACACATACATATATATATATATACATACACATACATATATATATATATACATACACATACATATATATATATATACATACACATACATATATATATATATATACATACACATACATATATATATATATACATACACATACATATATATATACATACACATACATGTACATATATATATATACACACAGTGGTCCCTCAACATACGATGGTAATCCATTCCAAATGGACCATCGTTTGTTGAAACCATCGTATGTTGAGGGATCCGTGCAATGTAAAGTATAGGACAGTGGTCTACAACCTGCAGACCTCCAGATGTTGCAAAACTACAACACAGCCGTTGGCTGTCCGGGCATGCTGGGAGTTGTAGTTTTGCAACATCTGGAGGTTCGCAGGTTGAAGACCACTGGTATTGGAGGTTATACTCACCTGTCCCCGCCGCGGATGTCGCCCTCCATCGCTGTCGCCGCGTCCCCGGTGTGTCCCCGAGGCTCCGGCAAGGCCTCTGCTTCCCCGGCATCCTCGCTCTCCGTCGCCGCCATCACGTCGCTACGCACGCCGCTCCTATTGGATGACGGGACGGCGTGCGCAGCAACGTGATGATGACGATGGAGAGCGCCGGCGATGCAGGGGATCCCGAAGAGGACGGTCCAGAGCCCTGAGGACAGGTAAGTGATCATCAGCGGACCACACGGGGCACCGTAAACGGCTATTCGGTGGCAGCTGAAGCAGTCTGCGCTGTCGGATAGCCGTTTATGCGATGGCCCCGACATACAAAAGCATCGCATGTTGATGCTGCCTCTGAGAGGCCGTCGCATGTTGAAATGATCGTATGTCAGGGCCATTGTAGGTCGGGGGGTCACTAATATAAATATATATATATATATATATATATATATATATATATATATATACACACATACATACATATATATATATACATCACACACACAGTATATATATTGATGCCCGACTATCTAAAATTTTTGACTTTGTATTATCATTGGTACCGGATTATCAAATATTCTGGACTATTGGACGGCTATGGACAGATATCTCACTGTACTACTTTATAAACAGTGGGCAAAGAAGTAAAATCTTGAACGGTCTAAAGCCAAAGTACTTACTCCCGGCTGGTTGCCCAGATTCGGAAATCTCTAGCTGCAGCTCTCTGGATTTTGCATTCAGTTCACTGAAAGAAAAATAATATAATTTTCAATTCTACATCTGTATGGTGGAAGAAATGGCTTCACTAATATTGTTAGATCTGTAGTAATATCCCTGGAACAGTGGTCTCAAACCTGCGGACCTCCAGATGTGGCAAAACTACAACTCCCAGCATGCCCGGACAGCCAACGGCTGTCCGAGCATGCTGGGAGTTGTAGTTTTGCCACATCTGGAGGTCTGCAGGTTGGAGACCACTCTTCTAGAACATTCCGCAGGACCTGACTATAGATGGTATTACTATATACTCTTTGCTCTTTTTCAATAGGATTCTGCTGCACCGTGAACACGGTGGAATTTAAAGGGGTTATCCAGGAAAAAACTTTTTTTTTTTATAAATCAACTGGCTCCGGAAAGTTAAACAGATTTATAAATTACTTCTATTAAAAAATCTTCATCCTTTCAGTACCTATGAGCTTCTGAAGTTGAGTTGCTCTTTTCTGTCTAAGTGCTCTCTGATGACACGTGTCTCGGGAACGGCCCAGTTTAGAAGCAAATCCCCATAGCAAACCTCTTCTACTTTGTGCAGTTCCCGAGACAAGCAGAGATGTCAGCAGAGAGCACTGTTGCCAGACAGAAACCAACAACTGAACTTCAGCAGCTGATAAGTATTGAAAGGATTAAGATTTTGTAATAGAAGTAATTTACAAATTTGTTTAACTTTCTGGAGCCAGTTGATATAAAGAAAAAAGTTTTTTCCTGGAATACCCCTTTAAGGCTAGATTCACAACGGCCTTTGTCTGCTCCGCTAGGTTTACACTTCTGTTGTGCTCAGAGTCCGTTTTGCTCTTTTTTTTGTTGTTGCGCCGATTGGGCTCTTAAAGGGGTACTCCGGTGGAAAACATTTTTTTTTTTTTTAAATCAACTGGTGCCAGAAAGTTATACAGATTTGTAAATGACTTCAATTTAAAAATCTTAATTCTTTCAGTACTTATCAGCTGCCCAGAAAGTTGGGTAGTTCTTTCCAGTCTGACCACAGTGCTCTCTGCTGACACCTCTGTCCATGTCAGGAACTGTCCAGAGTAGAAGCAATTCCCCATAGAAAACCTCTGCTGCTCTGGACAGTTCCTCACATGGACAGAGGTGTCAGCAGAGAGCACTGTGGTCAGACTGGAAAGAACTACAGAACTTCCTGCGGAGCATACAGCAGCTGATAAGTAGTAGAAGGGTTAAGAGTTTTACATAGAAGTAATTTACAAATCTGTATAACTTTCTGGCACCAGTTGATTTTAAAAGAAAATTGTTTTCCACCGGAGTACCCCTTTAATGGGTCAGAGCACAACTGACACCGCCGGGTCCCACAGACCCCATTGACTTAAATGGGGACCGTCGGAAGTCTGGTATTTTAAGAGCTTAAAAAAAGGACATGTAGTATTTTTTCTCCACTCAACTCCCATCCATCAGACTGACCGACGGAGCCCCTAAAACTAAACAAAAATAAACCGATCCCAGTAATATAAATGGGTCATCTCAGTTTACATCAGTTCTTTCTGTTGTCTGTTTTTTTGAGAAGACCAAAAAAATGAATAAAAATGGTGCATGCAGTTTTTTTGCCCCCCAAAAAGTACCTGTCAACAAACGGAACATGAACACATATTCAAAAATTTTACATGGAAGTCCTATGTGCTTATGGGTGGTGTGGTAAAATATGGTAATGGCGCTTCCTGTACCAGGGAGAGGAGGAGTTAAAAAAAACACAATAGAAATCTGTAAATCGGGCTGATCAAACAGTCCAATATTTTAAAGGACAATTTAGGGTAGGGTCACACGTAGCGTAAACGCTGACAATTTGACGCACGTGCGTTTTCAGTGCTAGCAAAGTATATGAGTGTTTATTAATACTCCCATAGACTTTGCTAGCACAGAAATACTCAGGTGTGTCAAATATGCAGCGTTTACGCCACGTGTGACCCTACCCTTAAAAACGGATCCTTTAAATGGGTAAATCTCATTAAAACTAATTTTTGCTATGGCACTCCTTATGGTAAATAAAAAATATTTCTAATGTACTTTGACAACAAAAAAAAAATACGTTTTCTATGTTTTATTTGGGTTTAAAAAGCTGCCATTAAGTGTCTCCCTATTTGTCCAGAGCACATTTCCCCCCTCCCATCTCTTGCACAGACTTTGGACTCCTGCTGGCCTGGCAGAAGTCCAAAAGCACGAAATGCAGTCTGGAGTGCTGAGGGAGGTGTGTGCAGCCTTAGCCAATCATAGCTCATCTCACACTGAACTGCTCTGGGCTGTGTGTAGCAGAGTGAGGGAGGAAGTTCTCCCCTGTATGGCTTCAGATGATGTCACGCCTGCTGGGGAACACCCCTTCCCAGTCTGTGAATCTGACTGATACTGAGCAGAAAATACAGAACAATATCAAGGTAGAAAACTAACAAATAATAAAAATAAGGAGGATTATAACATTTAACAAGATCATGAGAAGTACTCTTTAATAAGAAAAAAAAAATCAGGTTATCGCCTGTTTAAAACTGCCCAGCTAAATGAATGGATGTCAAACGGTGATGTGAACTTCGCCTTTCAGAACATGTACAGTATAGTATTTTCTATATGGATACGTGTAGTGCTGTAGTATATGTTTATTGATATACAGTAAGCACATTTATATGGACACATATGGCTGTAGTTTTCAAGGGCTTGATATGTAGTTGGCATAATTTCATAATGACTTATGGCCCTACTATGTGCACAGGAAAAGCTGGCCACTGGCCCATAGCAACCAATCAGATGGCTTCTTTCATTTCTAACAAGGCCTCTGCAAAATGAAAGTAGCGATCTGATTGGTTGCTATGGGCTACTGGGCAACTTTACCTTTGCACAGGTTTTGATAAATCTCCCCCTATATGGATGATGCTTTGTATCAGGCATTGTGTATCTGCTATTTGATCTTTCCCCCCCCCCCCCCCCCCCCCCCATTTTCCGGAACCCTGTAGAACATTCCCCGTCCATACATGAGGATCGCAGGACTGGCAGCCGCTCACAGTTCGTGAGTCCTTCACAGGAAACGGCTAACAATGGGCAGAATACAGCCATACAGAGCTGAATACTGCCCCGCACAATACTATCCCCCCACCTCCCCCTCAGGTATAATGAAGAGAGCATAATGAAAGCCTGGAAATTCCCAGTAACATGACGACACTGGGAACATTACAGCTATTGTCTGTGAGGTACAGATACCTACAAAGTCCCCATACATCAGTGTTTCCCTAACCAGGGTGCCTCCAGCTGTTGCAAAACTACAACTCCCAGCATGCCTGGACATACTGGGCATGGAAAACACTGCTATACATCTATATTCATATAAGGAATGCTGGGAGTTGTAGTTATGCAACAGCTGGAGGCCCACTGGATGGGAAACACTGGTGTACATAGTCCTGGAATCCAAGTATCATTGTCCCTGTCATCACAAGATCAGCACATTTTTCTCCTGAAATATTCTGTGCTGCATCTTTTTAGAATCCAAGTAGGGCCGGGTTCCCACCACGTTTTTGCAATACATTTCCCGTATACGTTTTCAATGGGAAAACCGTACGGAAACCATATTGAAAACCGTATGCATTGACTCTGTATCGGGTTGTGTCCGTTTTGCATCTTGTACGGTTTTGTCCGTTTTTTTTCCGTACCCAAAACCGCAGCCTACCATGGTTTTTGGTCCGGGTGAAAAACCGTATGGAAAACGTATACGTTTTTTTTAAACATGACAGTCAATGGGAACTGTACCAGGTTTTCATAAATCTCCCCCTATATGGATGATGCTTTGTATCAGGCATTGTGTATCTGCTATGTGATCTTTCCCCCCCCCCCCCCCCCCCATTTTCCGGAACCCTGTAGAACATTCCCCGTCCATGGTTTGCACGTACGGTTTTTGACTTTGCACAGTTTTTTTCTTGGAATTTCAATCAAACAAGTGAAACTTTATTCATAATGGAGTGAAAAGTTAAAAGTTTAAACTTTTTTTTCTCTTAAAAAAAAACAGATGCAACCGCACATCATTTTTCAAACCGTATACGGGTTAAAATTTGTACACACTTTTTGATACAGTTTAATCAGGTTTTGAGGAATTCGTTTTTCATCCAAAAACCTGATACGGGAAGTGTACTTCATAAACGTGGTGTGAACTAGGGATCGACCGATATTGATTTTTTTAGGGCCGATACTGATAATCTGTGACCTTTCAGGCCCATAGCCGATAACTTATACCGATATTCTGGTATAAGTTATCGGCTATTCCCCCCCCCCCCCCCCCTGGCCCCGCAGAAGCTGCTGCAGATCAATGAACTGCAGCGGCTTTCGCGGGGCCAGAGACCGCCGCCGCCCACTTCTCTCCCCCTGCCTGTACTGGGTCCTCCCTAGTCCAACTCCACCGCCGCTACTGCCCCCTGCCTATCTCTGGCCAGAGACCACCGCTGCCCACTTCTCTCCCTGCCTGTCCTGGGTCCTCAATAGTCCAACCACCACCGCCGCCGCTGCTCCCCCCTGCCTATCTCTGGCCAGAGACCGCCGCCGCCCTCTTCTCTCCCCCTGCCTGTCCTGAGTCCAACCACCGCCACTGCCCCATTGCCTCCCCCATCCCCGGTTTTATCTGTTCCCGGGGTCCGCGCTACTTCTGGCTCCGGCGGCGTCCTGAGCTGTCACTGTGTGCACTGATGGTGACGTCACGTTGAGGACGTCACTCGTCATTGCGCTGCGCAGCATGGTAATTGCCGATACTAATAATGTCCAAAATCGTGAATATCGGCCGATAATATCGGCCAAACCGATAATCGGTCGATTCCTAGTGTGAACATAGCCTATTATTTGTCGACTGATCGCCTCTGTCTTCTCCTGAAATATTCTGTGCTGCTGGGTACCCTGTTCCTTCCGCTATGAAACTTTCGGTCTCTGATCGTTCACAATCTTTATTCCCAGTAACACGACGACACTACAGCTTTTGTCTGTGAGAATCACTTACCTACAGTGTCCCCATACATCAGTGTTTCTTAACCAGTGTGCCTCCAGCTGTTGCAAAACTGCAACTCCCAGCATGCTGGGAGCTGCAGTTTTGCAACAGCTGGAGGCACATTGCTTGGAAAACACTGCCATACGTCATCCTAGAATCAAAAATATTGTTACCCCTGACAAGATCAACACATTCCTCTCCTGAAATACTCTGTGCTGCACCTTCCACTATGTGACTTTCGGTCTCTGATCTCCCACCGTTCTCACATTACAACACCATCAGCCCCATCCTGACTAATCATCATCACGCGACTGGACAGGACAGGACGAGACAGAACGTTCCTCTCCTGAAATACTCTATGCTGCTGCTTTACAGAATCGGAATAAGGAGTGAGGACACTGTAGATGAGCAAGAGGTGCCCAGACAGATGAGAAGTGTGTCTGGAATGTCAGCAATGCCGCACACACAGTCTATTTGTAAAAGAAGGCGATCATTGTCTGGGAGATGCTCATCAGGCCTTCCACGCTTTGCATTCATTGACAGCTATCGGTGGGGGTTCTGTCGGGTGGAGGAAGCACAGAAGTATGGTCGTACACCCGGCGGGCACATACCTTGGGGGTGGCATGCAACCCTAAGAGGAGTGCCCATGTATACAGAACAAGGGGAAGGGTGGAAAACGGGGGGAGCAGTCATACATCAGAATGTTTTTAGGGTCAAGACCTCTGCTTGCTGCCAGTGAATGAGAACAGTGGCTAATTAAAAATAATAAAAAAAAGTGGTTTGTATTTAGGTAAGACAATCTTCTGTGAGGTAAAAGCATTGGCATTATAAGGTCCCATAGAAACACAGAATGTGTCGGCAGATAAGAACCATTTGGCCCATCTAGTCTGCCCAATAATCTGAATCCGATCAATAGTTCCTGGCCCTATCTTATATAGAGGATAGTCTTATGCCTACCCCATGCATGTTTAAACTCCTTCACTGTAATCGCAGCTACCACTTCTGCAGGAAGGCTATTCCATGCATCCACTACTCACTCAGTAAAGTAATATGTGGTGGCCCAGTACGGGATGGTGTTTCCCTGTACTTCTCCTGCCCTGTCAGGCAGAGTCTCTCCATGTCCCCAGGGTCCCCTTTATGTATTATCCCCTGTGTATATAGGTTGTGATATTAATAATGTAATGTTTCTTTAATTGTTATACCATGTGATTGTTACCCAGGAGGCACTAGTGACCAGTTGACCCCCCAAGTGACCTATGGGCTCCTTGCACAGCCCCCCTATATAACCAGGGGAGGGGCTGCAGTCTCTTTCTTAGTTCCTGAGGTTCAGTGCAGTCGCCTCAGTGTGTGTCCGGAGCATTGGAGGCCTCAAGCCTAAAGTCTGCAGCCATCTGTCAATTGCAAGTAAGCCAAAGTCATCTAATTGTCAGTCATCAAGTCAGTCAAGTCTAGTCCACCTTATAGTCACCGCGGCCTGCACCAAAGTCTGTCTAACTACTGCAAGTCTCAGCAAGCCTGCGAGGTCCCCCTGTGTCACTGGTCACCTCCTTGGGATATTGGCTGTACTGCATAGACTGTATCATCTGTCTACCGTCAGTAAAGCTACCGTTTGTCCGTAACTTGGGGTTGGTGTCTTCATTGCCCTCGTGCCTAGCCCAGGACCAGCGGTATTACCTTCAGGTAGTTAAGACCAAACCACGCCCTGGCGTCACGACAAGAACATCTACCCTGCACCTCACACCCTGCTTTTGAAATGTGCTATTGAAATATTCTGGCATTGTTTCGGGGGGCAATTGGACTGATGGATTTTCACTCTTTTGCCCCCCTCCCCCCCCTTCCTAGTTTAAATACTCCTTAGCTAATTCTTGGAATTGTTCACCGAGTACATTCGTCCCTTTGAGAGAAAGATGCAAACCATCTTTTTTGTACAGTTCCTTTCTATTCCAAGTAGTGCTATCATGAGACACAAAGCCAAATCCTTTCTCTTGACACCATTTACTAAGCCATAAGTGGAAATCCTTAATGCCCCTCTTCCTATCATTCTGAACATTATGCACAGGCAGAACTTCAGAAAATAAAACAGTGGATGCAAAATTCTGTACATCATTACCAAGTGTGATAAATGATTCCTTCACTTTTGAAACTTCATTGCAAGCCAGGTCCCATTCACATGACTGAAATTCCGTCGCAGCAGAGTCCCATTTTTTTAAAGGGGTACTCCACTGGAAAACATTTTTTTTTAAATCAAGTGGGGCCAGAAAGCTAAACAGATTTGTAAGTTACTTCTATTCAAAAATCTTAATCCTTCCAGTACATATCAGCTGCTGTATGCTCCACAGGAAGTTCCTTTCCTTTTGAATTTCTTTTCTGCCTGACTACAAGTGCTCTCTGCTTACACCTTTGTCCATTTTAGGAACTGTCCAGAGTAGGAGCAAATCCCCATAGCAAACCTATCCTTCTTTGGACAGTTCCTGACATGGACAGAGGTGTCAGCAGAGAGCACTTGTGGTCAGACAGAAAGGACATTCAAAAAGAAAAGAACTTCCTCTGTAGTATATAGCAGCTAATACGTTCTGGAAGGATTAAGATTTTTTTAATAGAAGTAATTTACAAAATTTATTTAACTTTCTGACACCAGTTAATTTAAAAGAAAATGTTTTCCAGTGGAGTACCCCTTTAATGGGATTCTGCTTTCTGCTGCACCGTGCACACAGCAGAATTTCCGTGGGGGAAACATCTGCTGCCAAAATTCAAATTCCGGACACAGCAGGAAAAAAAAAATCTCAATTCTCTCTGAAGACTGCGCTCAGAAGTGCATTGCCGTCCACGGCTGTCCAGGCATGCTGGGAGTTGTAGTTTTGCAATATCTGGAGGGCCACAGTTTGGGGACCACTGATCTCTAGACTTACCATGTATGCATGAAAATAAAACTGTAAAAAGCTGTGTGTGAATCCAGCCTCACTCCTTCCTAGTTTGTTACAGTGTATCAGTGCAGGTAAAACGTATCAGTATGGAATCCAAGACAAAATTAAAATGTGACAAAGCATCAGCTATGAAAAGTATTAGGCTTGTACAGTAAACAAGAATGTTGCTAGTCACTGAAAGCAAGTGGAGATCTTGAAAATGTGACAAATTGTAAGTTTGCAAAACTTTACATCTTACAATAGTTAGTCTCCAATAGTGGTCTCCAAACTATATCCCTCCAGATGTTGCAATACTACAACTCCCAGCATGCCCGGACAGCCAACGGCTGTCCGGGCATGCTGGGAGTTGTAGTGTTGCAACATCTGGAAGGCCTCAGTTTGGAGACCACTGCTCTAAGCTGCCATAGGGATCAAGCTATGACTCCAGTTTAGATCTGGAGAGGCCCCCAGCTTCCTACACAGGCGTCATGGAGAGAAGGTCCGACACATTGCCTGGAATCCTAAAAGGATGTATTATGCATTTCTCAGATTCCTGCAATGTGTTCTCCAGACGACCGACATATATCTGTAAAATCGTTCACATACATCTATGGAAATGTAAAGCAGTGGGAGGGGAGGGGTACCCTATAGTCAGATTTTCTCCTGTCTGGCTAATAGCAGAAAGCAATAAAATTAAGGCTTCATACACATTAGACACAAGGCCAAACCTGCTGCCCATCTGTGTGCGGTGGTCTCCCAACACTCCCAAAAAAAATCAGGATCAGGATCAGGTTGTATTTTATTAGCCCAATCTTTATGTCTTTAGGGAGATAAGCCACTGCCAGAGGAGTCTGGCAGCTGCATACCCCCCCCCCCCCTTTCCCTTCATAATGCGTGAACACAAAAGTCAATAGGTCAGAAGGGGATAGCTGTCAGGCCAAATGAGAGATGCTGTCAGCTAAATAAGTATGCATATGTATTTGTGGTGACCCAGTACAGAATATAGCATCCTGCCCGCCCTGTGAGGCAGATGTTGCTTTCAGTGTCCGTCTTCGTCCCTCACTACTCAGGACGTTATATCTACTAATGTTATGCTATAGTTAATGTATTGGTATGTTCTGAGTACCTGTTTTATAGGATACCTTTCATCAAAAAAAATAAAAATAAAAAAAAAAAACTTTCCAACAGCATGTTATTAAAAAATATGCAGGGAGCAGTGCTGAGCTTGTCTGTGTCCCGGCTGCAGTCTGAGATTTAGGACTCCAGCATGAGTCTGAAATCTATAAAAAAAAAAAAAAGGCTTGCAGCCAGGACTGGTAGGGAGACCCCTAGTGGTTATTTTTTCAAAGTGGAAAATTAAATAGAAAGAAGCATATTTTGTTAATATCATGCTACTGGAAATTATTCTGCATACATTAATCTATAATATATCAAAGTTTTTTTGATGAAAGGTATCCTTTAAAGGGTACCTCTCATCAAAAAAACTTTGATATATTATAGATTAATGTATGCAGAATAACTTCACAATTGCATGTTATAAAAAAATATGCTTCTTTCTATTTAATTTTCCACTTTGAAGAAATGACCACTAGGGGTCTCCCTACCAGTCCTGGCAGCAAGCATTTCAGACTCATTCTGGAGTCCTAAACACTTCGATCTACCAGTCTGCTTTGTTCACAAAGGAGAACACTCAGAGCTGCCAGCCTGCTTTGTTCACAGCCTGTTTGGCTGTGAACAAAGCAGGCTGGCAGCTCTGAGTGTTTAGGACTCCAGCATGAGTCAGAAATGCTTGCTGACAGGACTGATCGGGAAAAATACAATAGAAAGAAGCATATTTTTCATTAACATGCTATTGGAAAGTTATTCAACATTCATTAATCTAAAATATATCAAAAGTTTATTTAATGAGAGGTACCCTTTAAGTGTGTTAAACCCTGTTAGGCGAGTGTGCATGAGGTGAACCATTGACTTATCTGCCCAATGGGAATCCTCCAAATCTTCTCCATGTATAGTGTGTTAAGAGTTCAGAGTTCAGTTTAAGCTGAGGTGCAGCCTGGAGAAAGTCTGAAGAGAGTGTGAGGTGTTCTGAGGAGGCCTCAAGTCTAATCCTGCAACCACGAATGTTCCACAGCAAGTCCACTGTGCCCAAGTGAATGTCAAAGCCTAGCGGTTAGTACTAAAGTCCCGGTGATCCAAGTCAGTCATTGCTATCTATGGGTATGGCCATCTATGGGTATGGCCATCTATGGGTACGGCCATCTATGGGTACGGCCATCTATGGGTACGGCCATCTATGGGTACGGCCATCTATGGGTACGGCCATCTATGGGTACGGCCATCTATGGGTACGGCCATCTATGGGTACGGCCATCTATGGGTACGGCCATCTATGGGTACGGCCATCTATGTGTACGGCCATCTATGTGTACGGCCATCTATGTGTACGGCCATCTATGTGTACGGCCATCTATGTGTACGGCCATCTATGTGTACGGCCATCTATGTAAGGGAAGATACTACTGGTTAGTAATACTGAAGGACAAGTTATCTTCTGGAAATGAGGTACTCTGTTTTACTAACCTATGAAATATACAGTAATATTTATTATGCCGACATGTGAACAATTCACAAGGTGGTCCTATAGCATTATATACTCATATTGCAACTACAAGCAACTGAGCTCCAGTATGAAGTCAAAGACCTGAACCAATGCAGAAGGAAACGGTATTATCCCCAATATACTTACAACACAAACTCGTCCTCCCAGCTGGGGCTAAGGCTATGCTGTACGGCTGCGGTAGTGAACCTCTGGACGGGGTCATTGAGCTGCGTGGAGCACACCACCATCCCTGCAGGTAGATCAACAGGACAGTCTATGCACAGTACAGCACTATATTGTATCCACAAATATCAACAGTAAAGAATAAAACAGAGTAATGAACTGTGTACTGTGCAGGGCCACGGGGGCGGAGCATGACACAGGAGACCAAGACAGAAGAAAGAAAGACAGAGAGGGACAGAGAAAAGGAAAAAAAAGGTAAGAGAAAGAAAGGGTATCCTATATAATGGGGTATGAGGTGATGGGGTATCCTATATAATGGGGTATGAGGTGATGGGGAATCCTATATAATGGGGTATGAGGTGATGGGGAATCCTATATAATGTGGTATGAGGTGATGGGGAATCCTATATAATGGGGTATGAGGTGATGGGGAATCCTATATAATGGGGTATGAGGTGATGGGGAATCCTATATAATGTGGTATGAGGTGATGGGGAATCCTATATAATGGGGTATGAGGTGATGGGGAATCCTATATAATGGGGTATGAGGTGATGGGGAATCCTATATAATGTGGTATGAGGTGATGGGGAATTCTATATAATGGGGTATGAGGTGATGGGGAATCCTATATAATGGGGTATGAGGTGATGGGGAATCCTATATAATGGGGTATGAGGTGATGGGGAATCCTATATAATTGGGTATGAGGTGATGGGGAATCCTATATAATGGGGTATGAGGTGATGGTGAATCCTATATAATGGGGTATGGGGTATGACAGTGGTTCTCAACCTGGGGTACAAGTACCCCCAGGGGTAGTTAGCAGTTCTCCAGGGGGTACTTGAAAAAAAATCAGTAATGGCAGCCACAGCCACTGGTTACTGGTCTGGACCACTTTGAAAGAAATGGTCGGCTGACTTCACTTCACCGAGGAGAGGAGCAGGAGGACAGCAAAAGGGAAGCGCGGGCACTGGGCTGCTGTGGGCAGTAACTATCATCAGCTTTGTTGCTCCACTGCCCCTGCAGACCGGGGACCTACTGCTATGAACCATAACAATAGGTCCCCAGACCAGAGGAGCAGTGAAGCACCAAAGTTGGACAGTATGGCAGCCTACAGCTATATATGGGGGCAGTTTGGGGGCCTACAGCAATATTTTGGGCCAATGAGGGGGCCTAACAACTTTATGGGGACGCAAAGTGGGTACTATTACTGAGAGTGACAATAAACATGGGGAGTTTGTAAATAGGTGGGTATTGTACTGCAGAAAGGAGCCTAAAATGTTTGTTTGGCTGGTTCTGTGGAGAAGTCTTGTATGGGAGAAATCTTAATGGCGGTCTAGGCCAGATAGAGAAGAAAAGAAAAGTAAACAATTCTGGTTAGAGAAGATGTCACCTGTAAATCGGGGGACTGGGGAAATAGGGAGAGGAACAGGATCATTACATAATATCTCTAATATGGGGGTACAATTTTTTGGGAATGGGCTGTCAAGGGGTACTCAGGAAAAAAAGGTTGAGAACCACTAGTATATGAGGTGATGGGGAATCCTATATAATGAGGTATGAGGTGATGTACGGTCCTATATGTTAGGGACCCATTTTGTCCATTAAAGTTAATGTTCAACACCTGGAAATAAAAATTACCTGAGGTGTCGACATTTCCCGCCAGCGCTGCTTTGATGTTCCGGACTTGAAGCTTCAGCTCATGAGCTCGGGGTGGTTTTGGGGGACACATTACTGGGGAATAGATGCCAGGAATATTCTGGAAATGTACAGAGTAGAGAATCATGGAACCTTTGCCATAAATGTGCAGACATTCCTATTATAGTCTACAGAAGTAGCTAAGTGAGCACTCAATAATGGAGTCTGCCCCGCCCACGCTTAGTCCCACCAGGAATAGCTCATAGCTGGCGTCACACAGCGATACCTGATACTCCTTGACATTGGTGGACTTGCTGCTCAGGTCTACTTGAGGTCGCACACAGCCCATGAGGTTCTTCAAGATGTCCTCCAGAGTTTCCTTGATGGCACTTGCTCCGGGGGTCTGAATGTGACACATATGAGAGGGATTACACCCATAGACATGCAGGCTGATATATTCCCAAGCTCATACATTTTCCATCTCCCGATTCCGTAGAACTTGGCTTAACCCCTTAAGGACCGGAGGTTTTTCCGTTTTTGCATTTTCGTTTTTTGCTCCTTGCCTTTAAAAAATCATAACTCTTTCAAATTTACACCTAAAAATCCATATGATGGCTTATTTTTTGCGCCACCAATTCTACTTTGTAATGACGTCAGTCATTTTGCCCAAAAATCTATGGTGAAGCGGGAAAAAAAATCATTGTGCGACAAAATTGAAAAAAAAAACGCTGTTTTGTAACTTTTGGGGGCTTCCGTTTCTACGTAGTACATTTTTCGGTAAAAATGACACCTGATATGTATTCTGTAGGTCCATACGATTAAAATGATACCCTACTTATATAGGTTTGATTTTGTCGGACTTCTGGAAAAAATCATAACTACATGCAGGAAAATTAATACGTTTAAAATTGTCATCTTCTGACCCCTATAACTTTTTTATTTTTCCGTGTATGGGGCGGTATGAGGGCTCATTTTTTGCGCCGTGATCTGAAGTTTTTAACGGTACCATTTTTGCATTGATAGGACTTATTGATCACTTTTTATTCATTTTTAAATGATATAAAAAGTGACCAAAAATGCACTATTTTGGACTTTGGAATTTTTTTGCGCGCACGCCATTGACCGAGCGGTTTAATTAATGATATATTTTTATAATTCGGACATTTCCGCACGCGGTGATACCACATATGTTTATTTTTATTTTTATTTACACTGTGTTTTTTTTTTTATTGGAAAAGGGGGGTGATTCAAACTTTTAATAGGGGAGGAGTTAAATGATGTTTATTCACTTTTTTTTTTCACTTTTTTTTTGCAGTGTTATAGGTCCCATAGGGACCTATAACACTGCACACACTGATCTTCTATGTTGATCACTGGTTTCTCATAAGAAACCAGTGATCAACGATTCTGCCGGATGACTGCTCATGCCTGGATCTCAGGCACTGAGCAGTCATTCGGCGATCGGACAGCGAGGAGGCAGGTAGGGGCCCTCCCGCTGTCCTGTCAGCTGTTCGGGATGCCGCGATTTCACCGCGGCTATCCCGAACAGCCCACTGAGCTAGCCGGGATGCTTTCGGTTTCACTTTAGACGCGGCGTTCAACTTTGAACGCCGCGTCTAAAGGGTTAATAGCGCGCGGCACAGCGATCAATGCCGCGCGCTATTAGCCACGGGTCCCGGCCGTTGTTAGAGGCCGGGCCCGACCCGCTATGACGCGGGGCCACGCCGTGGCCCCGCGTTATAGATCGGGAGTGGACACATGACGTTCCAGTACGTCATGTGTCCTTAAGGGGTTAAAGGGGTACTCCGCTGCTCAGCATTTGGAACAAACTGCTCCGAATGCTGGAGCTGGGAGCTCGTGACGCCATAACCCCGCCCCCTCATGATCCCCAAGCTCATGCATTTTCCATGTCCCGATTCCGTATCTGGACTTGGCTTAAAGGGGTACTCCGCTGCTCAGCATTTGGAACAAACTTCTCCGAACGCTGGAGCTGGGAGCTTGTGACGCCATAACCCCGTCCCCTCATGATGTCACGCCCCGCCCCCTCAATGCAAGTCTATGGGAGGGGGCGTGACGGCCGCCACGCCCCCTCCCATAGACTTGCATTGAGGGGGCGGTTCATGACAGGTTATGGCGGGGTTATGGCGTCACGAGCTCCCGGCTCCAGCGTACGGAACAGTTTGCTCCAAACACTGAGCAGCGGAGTACCCCTTTAGCCATCAGGGGAACAACCAACAAGGAGGAGATAAAACAACACAACTTACTGACTGACCTCCAGATTAGTTTTTGGTTGAACTTGAAGATCGAGATCACAGAAGTTTCCCATGGACCATGTGACCTGGACATCTCTTCCATTTCCTTCTTTTACACGAAGCTCCAACTAGAAGGAGAGAAAGAAAATAGTCATTGTCTAGGAGCCTGTACTTATGTGTCCAATCCTAGGAGATTAAATCAACTGGTGCCAGAAAGTTAAACAGATTTGTAAATTACTTCTATTAAAAAAATCTTTACCCTTCCAGTACTTTTTAGCAGCTGCATGCTACAGAGGAAATTCTTTTCTTTTTGAATTTTTTTTTTGTCTTGTCCACAGTGCTCTCTGCTGACACCTCTGTCTGTATCAGGAACTGTCCAGAGCAGCATAGATTTGCTATGGGGATTTTCTCCTGCTCTGGACAGTTGCTGATATGGACAGAGGTGTCAGCAGAGGGCACTGTGGACAACACAAAAAAAGAAATTAAAAAAGAACAGAATTTCCTCTATAGTATACATCTGCTAAAAAGTGCTGGAAGGGTGAAGATTTTTTAATAGAAGTAATTTACAAATCTGTTTAACTTTCTGGCACCAGTTGATTAAAAAAAAAAAAGTTTTACACCGGAGTACCCCTTTAGGACAATACTTGAGTATTATATAGAGGGTCAACCACCATTTGGCAAATTAGCTCAGAGATGAATACACTGTGAGAAACCGTGTGAAAGACAAAAGTTCTCATGGTTTACTACAATGTATCAGTCTGGAGTCCAGGCTGTTTAGCTCACAGAGCATTGCCTAGATTGCATACAATTATATCCACTTCTTATCTTAGAGCAGGACTAGCTATGTACAATGTATGAGTCGGGAGTCCAGGCTGTTTAGCTCACAGAGCATTGTCTAGACTGGATACAATTGTATCACTTCTCAGCTGAGAGCAGGACTAGCTATGTACAATGTATGAGTCGGGAGTCCAGGCTGTTTAGCTCACAGAGCATTGTCTAGACTGGATACAATTGTATCACTTCTCAGCTGAGAGCAGGACTAGCTATGTACAATGTATCAGTCTGGAGTCCAGGCTGTTTAGCTCACAGAGCATTGTCTAGACTGGATTCAATAGTAACAAACCTCCTGTGTGTGACAGGCCTTGTGAAGAATAGAAATGTCACTCCTGTCCTTATGCAGTGGTCCTTCAAGTTACAATATTGTTTGGTGCCAGGACGACCATTGTATGTTGAGATCATAACTCTATGGAAATCTGGTAATTGGTTCTAAAGGCACCAAAATGTTGTCCAAAAATAGAAAATAAGTGAGGATTAAAAAAAAAAAAAAAAATAAAGTAGATGACTAATATAGATAAAGCAAATCCTTACATATAAAAGTAAGAAAGATCTACTGGAAGCTTTAAAGGGGTACTCCGGTGAAAATCTTTTTTCTTTTAAATCAACTGGTGGCAGAAAGTTAAACATATTTGTAAATTACTTCTATTAAAAAATCTTAATCCTTCCAGTACTTATTAGCTGCTGAATGCTACAGAGGAAATTCCTTTCTTTTTGGAACACTGATGACATCACGAGCACAGTGCTCTCTGCTGACATCTCTGTCCATTTTGGCAACCGTGCATAGCAGATGTATGCTAAGGGCAGCATGGTGGCTCAGTGGTTAGTGGTTAGCACTGCTGCCTTGAAGTGCTGGGGTTCAAATCCCACTAAGGACAACAATAAATAATGCATTATTATTATTATAATAACGTCAGCAGAGAAAACTGTGCTCATGATGTCATCAGAGAGCATTCCAAAAAGAAAAGAATTTCCTCTGTAGTATTCAGCAGCTAATAAGTACAGGAAGGATTAATATTTTTTAATAGAAGTATTTTACAAATCTGTTTAACTTTCTGCCACCAGTTGATTTAAAAGAAAAAAGGCTTTCACCGGAGTACCCCTTTAAATCACTGTGTATGTCAGTGTTTCCCATCCAGGGTGCCTCCAGCTGTTGCAAAACTACAACTCCCAGCATGCCTGGACAGCCAAAGGCTGTCCAGGCATGCTGGGAGTTGTAGTTTTGAAACAGCTGGAGGCACCCTGGTTGGGGAAGACTAGTCTATATAGAGGACAGGAGCTTCTTCAGGGTTCTGTACAGTACACGCAAAATGTATCCGCCCTCACCTGGTTTCCAAAGGAGCAACTAACCCTGGTACAGGTAAAGAGTACAGAACTTGTAATACCTCTCTGTACTATAGGGGCGCTACCAGACAGTCAGTGCATGCACTTCAGTATTACAGGTGTAAATGTCTATTCTGATTGGTCAGTTCTTACGGCCATTGATATGTTTCGCAGATCTGGACTGTCTGTAGCATTGTATGTTGAGTCTGGTTTCAAGTTACAATGGTCCAGAAAAGACCATTGTATGTTGAAACAATTGTATGTTGAGGCCATTGTAAGTTGAGGGATCACTGTATTTTGCTACAATGTATCAGTCTGGAGATCAGTCTTATAATGATGTTATCCCACAAAGTTCAAAAGTTATGGATAGGGGATAGCTAAATAGATATAAATATTCCTTTTGAAGTTCACAGAGCACTGCGTATACTTGGTATTATAGTAACAAAACCTCTGCGGGTGACAGGCCTCATAAAGAGAAGAAACCTCCCTCTCGTCCTCATAGTTTGCTGCAATGTATCAGTCTGGAGTCCAGGTTAGGCTGGGTTCACACTACGTTTTGTCCCATACGGGAGCGCATACGGCAGGAGGGAGCTAAAAGCTCGCGCTCCCGTATGTCACCGTATGCGCTCCCGTATGTCATTCATTTCAATGAGCCGGCCGGAGTGAAACGTTCGGTCCGGTCGGCTCATTTTTGCGCCGTATGCGCTTTTATGACCGGACCTCAAACCGTGGTTGACCACAGTTTTAGGTCCGGTTGTAAAAGCGCATACGGCGCAAAAATGAGCCGACCGGACCGAACGTTTCACTCCGGCCGGCTCATTGAAATGAATGACATACGGGAGCGCATACGAAGGCATACGGGAGCGCGAGGTTTTAGCTCCCCCCTGCCGTATGCGCTCCCGTATGGGAGAAAACGTAGTGTGAACCCAGCCTTATTAGGCTCACAAAGAATTGTTTAGACTGGATGCAATAGTGTATAAAAAAAAAAAAAAAAAAAAAAAAGGGGAAACTTAGAGGGTTTGTTACTATTGTATCCAGTCTACATAAAGCACTGTTAGTCTAATACCCTGATCTGCAGACAGATACATTGTAACAAACTATGAAGACAATGGAAACATTTCTGTTCATCCCACAGCAGAAAGTGTGTAATGATTGTATCCAGCATAGACAATGCTCTGTGAGCTAAACAGATTGGACTCCAGACTAATACATTGTACATAGCTAGTCCTGCTCTCAGCTGAGAAGTGATTCAATTGTATCCAGTCTAGACAATGCTCTGTGAGCTAAATATCCTGGACTCCAGACTGATACATTGTACATAGCTAGTCCTGCTCTCAACGGAGAAGTGATTCAATTGTATCCAGTCTAGACAATGCTCTGTGAGCTAAACAGCTTGGACTCCAGACTGATACATTGTACATAACTAGTCCTGCTCTCAGCTGAGAAGTGATACAGTTGTATCCAGTCTAGACAATGCTCTGTGAGCTAAACATTCTGGACTCCAGACTGATACATTATACATAACTAGTCCACTAGTCCTGCTCTCAGCTGAGAAGTGATTCAATTGTATCCAGTCTAGACAATGCTCTGTGAGCTAAACAGCCTGGACTCCAGACTGATACATTATACATATCTAGTCCTGCTCTCAGCTGAGAAGTGATACAATTGTATCCAGTCTAGACAATGCTCTGTGAGCTAAACTTCCTGGACTCCAGACTGATACATTATACATATCTAGTCCTGCTCTCAGCTGAGAAGTGATACAATTGTATCCAGTCTAGACAATGCTCTGTGAGCTAAACAGCTTGGACTCCAGACTGATACATTGTACATAGCTAGTCCTGCTCTCAGCTGAGAAGTGATACAATTGTATCCAGTCTAGACAATGCTCTGTGAGCTAAACAGCCTGGACTTCCGACTGATACATTGTAGCAAACTAAGAAGACAAGAGGGAGGTTTCTGTTCTCCATGAGGATCACAATTTGCTACAAAGGATCAGACTATTCACCTCCTAGAGGATTGTTTAGTCTGGATACAATTCCAACAAACACTATAAAGTAGTGTTATTAGTTCTGTACAGTTGTATAGCTTCTAAATATACACAACACCCTCTCAATTCACTGACAGCAAGCAGAGATCTTGAACACCACAAAGTATTTTAGAAATGGGCAGAACTAGTTCATTTTACGCGAGGAAGTCATCAGACTGGATCTATCGGGAGTTTTTATTTTTTTTAAAGGATTATTCACACATAGCAGATTTGTTTCAGAAATGACCGCAACTGTCCCAATTGCTCTGAATGGGAGTCACATGTATCCAGAAACAGCCCCATTCTACAATATATGGGCATCGTCAGGTCGGACCCCAAGAAAAGAAGAGGTGTCACCCCCTACAGACTTACATTTATATGTAGCGGTTTGATGCGGACGCTGTACACTTGGCATCCTGAGTTGGCTGGTAGGGTCCGGGTGACCCGTACGGCAAATTGTAGACAGTCACCCACTATACTGCAGCAGACAACCTGACAACAAGAGAGATTTATAGGGTTATGATAATAGTCATATTATTTACACTGTCTACAACCAGTGTTTTCCCAGCTGTTGCAAAACTACAACTCCCAGCATGCCCTGACAGCCGAAGGCTGTCAGGGCATGCTGGGAGTTGTAGTTTTGCAACAGCTGGAGACCCAAACACTATTTGGTAGGAATTTAGCCATAAGAGGGAACTCAATGCATACATATTTATACACTCAGGTTCCGATGGGGTTGATTCTTGCTGAACCTCATGGGTGGGGTTATCATTGGGTTTAGCTATTACATTAGAAAATATGACAGCAGATATTGTTGACCATAACTGCAGTGCAGTCTGGGGGGGCATCCACATATTAGAGGGGCCCCGTAATAAAAGTTCCAAAAAAGCACAATGATGCCAAAATGATTTACACTGTCTACAACCAGTATTTTCCCAGCTGTCGCAAAACTACAATTCCCAGCATGCCCCGACAGCCGAAGGCTGTCAGGGCATGCTGGGAGTTGTAGTTTTGCAGCAGCTGTAGACCCACACACTAGTCTATTTGGTAGAAATTTAGCCATAAGAGGGAGCTCAATGCATACATTTTAATACACTCAGGTTCCGATGGGGTTGATCCTTGCTGAACCTCATGGGCGGGGTTATCATTGGGTTTAGCTATTACATTAGAAAATATGACAGCAGATATTGTTGACCATAACTGCAGTGCAGTCTGGGGGGGGGGGGGGGCATCCACATATTAGAGGGGCCCCGTAATAAAAGTTCCAAAAAGCACAATGATGCCAAAATGATTTACACTGTCTACAACCAGTATTTTCCCAGCTGTCGCAAAACGGCTGTCAGAGCATTCTGGGAGTTGTAGTTTTGCAACAGCTGAAGACCCACACACTAGTCTATTTGGTAGAAATTTTGCCATAAGAGGGAGCTCAATGCATACATTTTAATACACTCAGGTTCCGATGGGGTTGATCCTTGCTGAACCTCATGGGTGGGGTTATCAGTGGGTTTAGCTATTACATTAGAAAATATGACAGCAGATATTGTTGACAATAACTGCAGTGCAGTTTGGGGGGGGGAATCCACATATTAGAGGGGCCCCGTAATAAAAGTTCCAAAAATCACAATGATGCCCCTTGTACCCCCTCCCCCCCCCCAATCTTTTAATTTTTCCATTCCTTGTTATAGAGAAGATTGGCATCACCCATAGAATTGCAGTTTGTATAGTCTACACCACCTATAAGGATGGGAAAACCTGAATTGTGGGTCCCCCTCTCCATTGGCCCCTTACATTTTTATACAGTCGGTAGAGTCTGGTTTCGATGGGGT
>NC_079190.1:496455199-496497699 GCF_029499605.1 Hyla sarda
CAGTGTGTATGCTGTGTATAGTGTATGCTGTGTATATAGTGTATGCAGTGTGTATGCTGTGTATATAGTGTATGCAGTGTGTATGCTGTGTATATAGTGTATGCAGTGTATATGCTGTGTATATAGTGTATGCAGTGTGTATGCTGTGTATAGTGTATGCAGTGTGTATGCTGTGTATAGTGTATGCTGTGTATATAGTGTATGCAGTGTGTATGCTGTGTATAGTGTATGCAGTGTGTATGCTGTGTATAGTGTATGCTGTGTATATAGTGTATGCAGTGTGTATGCTGTGTATATAGTGTATGCAGTGTGTATGCTGTGTATATAGTGTATGCAGTGTATATGCTGTGTATGTAGTGTATGCAGTGTGTATGCTGTGTATAGTGTATGCAGTGTGTATGCTGTGTATAGTGTATGCTGTGTATATAGTGTATGCAGTGTGTATGCTGTGTATATAGTGTATGCAGTGTGTATGTAGTGTATATAGTGTATGCAGTGTGTATGCAGTGTATAGTGTATGCAGTGTGTATGCTGTGTATATAGTGTATGCAGTGTGTATGCTGTGTATAATGTATGCAGTGTGTATGCTGTGTATATAGTGTATGCAGTGTGTATGCTGTGTATATAGTGTATGCAGTGTGTATGCAGTGTATAGTGTATGCAGTGTGTATGCTGTGTATATAGTGTATGCAGTGTGTATGCTGTGTATAATGTATGCAGTGTATATGCTGTGTATATAGTGTATGCAGTGTGTATGCTGTGTATATAGTGTATGCAGTGTGTATGCTGTGTATATAGTGTATGTAGTGTGTATGCTGTGTATATAGTGTATGCAGTGTATAGTGTATGCAGTGTGTATGCTGTGTATATAGTGTATGTAGTGTGTATGCTGTGTGTATAATGTATGCAGTGTGTATGCTGTGTATAAAGTGTATGCAGTGTGTATGCTGTGTATATAGTGTATGCAGTGTGTATGCTGTGTATATAGTGTATGTAGTGTGTATGCTGTGTATATAGTGTATGCAGTGTATAGTGTATGCAGTGTGTATGCTGTGTATATAGTGTATGTATTGTGTATGCTGTGTATATAGTGTATGCAGTGTATAGTGTATGCAGTGTGTATGCTGTGTATATAGTGTATGCAGTGTATAGTGTATGCAGTGTGTATGCTGTGTATATAGTGTATGCAGTGTATATGCGGTGTATAGTGTATGCAGTGTGTATGCTGTGTATATAGTGTATGCAGTGTGTATGCTGTGTATATAGTGTATGCAGTGTATAGTGTATGCAGTGTGTATGCTGTGTATATAGTGTATGCAGTGTGTATGTAGTGTGTATGCTGTGTGTATAGTGTATGCAGTGTGTATGCTGTGTGTATAGTGTATGCAGTGTGTATGCTGTGTGTATAGTGTATGCAGTGTGTATGCTATGTGTATAGTGTATGCAGTGTGTATGCTGTGTGTATATAGTGTATGGAGTGTGTATTCTGTGTATAGTGTATGTAGTGTGTATGCTGTGTGTATATAGTGTATGCAGTGTGTATGCTGTGTATATAGTGTATGCAGTGTGTATGTAGTGTGTATGCTGTGTATAGTGTATGTAGTGTGTATGCTGTGTGCATATAGTGTATGCAGTGTGTATGCTGTGTATATAGTGTATGCAGTGTGTATGTAGTGTGTATACTGTGTATAGTGTATGCAGTGTGTATGCTGTGTATATAGTGTATGCAGTGTGTATGCTATGTGTATAGTGTATGCAGTGTGTATGCTGTGTGTATATAGTGTATGGAGTGTGTATTCTGTGTATAGTGTATGTAGTGTGTATGCTGTGTGTATATAGTGTATGCAGTGTGTATGCTGTGTATATAGTGTATGCAGTGTGTATGTAGTGTGTATGCTGTGTATAGTGTATGTAGTGTGTATTCTGTGTGTATATAGTGTATGCAGTGTGTATGCTGTGTATATAGTGTATGCAGTGTGTATGTAGTGTGTATGCTGTGTGTATAGTGTATGCAGTGTGTATGCTGTGTGTATAGTGTATGCTGTGTGTATATAGTGTATGCAGTGTGTATGCTGTGTATATAGTGTATGCAGTGTGTATGTAGTGTGTATGCTGTGTATAGTGTATGTAGTGTGTATGCTGTGTGTATATAGTGTATGCAGTGTGTATGCTGTGTATATAGTGTATGCAGTGTGTATGTAGTGTGTATGCTGTGTGTATAGTGTATGCAGTGTGTATGCTGTGTATAGTGTATGTAGTGTGTATGCTGTGTGTATATAGTGTATGCAGTGTGTATGCTGTGTATATAGTGTATGCAGTGTGTATGTAGTGTGTATGCTGTGTGTATAGTGTATGCAGTGTGTATGCTGTGTGTATAATGTATGTAGTGTGTATGCTGTGTATATAGTGTATGCAGTGTGTATGCTGTGTATATAGTGTATGCAGTGTGTATGCTGTGTGTATAGTGTATGTAGTGTGTATGCTGTGTATAGTGTATGCAGTGTGTATACAGTGCGTATGCTGTGTGTATAGTGTATGCAGTGTGTATGCTGTGTGTATAGTGTATGCAGTGTGTATGCTGTGTATAGTGTATGCAGTGTGTATGCTGTGTGTATAGTGTATGCAGTGTGTATGCTGTGTATAGTGTATGCAGTGTGTATAGTGTATGTAGTGTGTATGCTGTGTGTATAGTGTATGTAGTGTGTATGCAGTGTATATAGTGTATGCAGTGTGTATGCTGTGTGTATAGTGTATGTAGTGTGTATGCAGTGTATATAGTGTATGCTGTGTGTATAGTGTATGTAGTGTGTATGCTGTGTGTATAGTGTATGTAGTGTGTATGCAGTGTATATAGTGTATGCAGTATGTATGCTGTGTATGTAGTGTGTATGCTGTGTATAGTGTATGCAGTGTGTATGCTGTGTATAGTATATGCAGTGTGTATGTAGTGTGTATGCTGTGTATAGTGTATGCAGTGTGTATGCTGTGTGTATAGTGTATGCAGTGTGTATGCTGTGTGTATAGTGTATGCAGTGTGTATGCTGTGTATATAGTGTATGCAGTGTGTATGCTGTGTATATAGTGTATGTAGTGTGTATGCTGTGTATATAGTGTATGCAGTGTGTATGCTGTGTATATAGTGTATGCAGTGTGTATGCTGTGTGTATAGTGTATGCAGTGTGTATGCTGTGTTATAGTGTATGCAGTGTGTATGCTGTGTGTATAGTGTATGTAGTGTGTATGCTGTGTGTATAGTGTATGTAGTGTGTATGCAGTGTATATAGTGTATGCAGTGTGTATGCTGAGTGTATAGTGTATGTAGTGTGTATGCTGTGTATAGTGTATGCAGTGTGTATGCTGTGTATAGTGTATGCAGTGTGTATGTAGTGTGTATGCTGTGTATAGTGTATGCAGTGTGTATGCTGTGTGTATAGTGTATGCAGTGTGTATGCTGTGTATATAGTGTACGCAGTGTGTATGCTCTGTGTATAGTGTATGCAGTGTGTATGCTGTGTGTATAGTGTATGTAGTGTGTATGCAGTGTATATAGTGTATGCAGTGTGTATGCTGTGTGTATAGTGTATGTAGTGTGTATGCTGTGTATAGTGTATGCAGTGTGTATACAGTGTGTATGCTGTGTGTATAGTGTATGCAGTGTGTATGCTGTGTGTATAGTGTATGCAGTATGTATGCTGTGTGTATAGTGTATGTGTCACGATGCCGGCTGGCAGGTAGTGGATCCTCTGTGCCAGAGAGGGATTGGCGTGGACCGTGCTAGTGGACCGGTTCTAAGCCACTACTGGTTTTCACCAGAGCCCGCCGCAAAGCGGGATGGTCTTGCTGCGGCGGTAGTGACCAGGTCGTATCCACTAGCAACGGCTCACCTCTCTGGCTGCTGAAGATAGGCGCGGTACAAGGGAGTAGGCAGAAGCAAGGTCGGACGTAGCAGAAGGTCGGGGCAGGCAGCAAGGATCGTAGTCAGGGGCAACGGCAGAAGGTCTGGAAACACAGGCAAGGAACACACAAGGAACGCTTTCACTGGCACTAAGGCAACAAGATCCGGCAAGGGAGTGCAAGGGAAGTGAGGTAATATAGGGAAGTGCACAGGTGATTACCCTAATTGGAACCACTGCGCCAATCAGCGGCGCAGTGGCCCTTTAAATCGCAGAGACCCGGCGCGCGCGCGCCCTAGGGAGCGGGGCCGCGCGCGCCGGGACAGAACAGACGGGGAGCGAGTCAGGTAGGGGAGCCGGGGTGCGCATCGCGAGCGGGCGCTACCCGCATCGCGAATCGCATCCCGGCTGGCAGCGGGATCGCAGCGCCCCGGGTCAGAGGACGTGACCGGAGCGCTGCAGCGGAGAGAGTGAAGCGAGCGCTCCGGGGAGGAGCGGGGACCCGGAGCGCTCGGCGTAACAGTACCCCCCCCCTTGGGTCTCCCCCTCTTCTTGGAGCCTGAGAACCTGAGGAGCAGACTTTTGTCAAGGATGTTGTCCTCAGGTTCCCAGGATCTCTCTTCAGGACCACAACCCTCCCAGTCCACTAAAAAAAAATTTTTCCCTCTGACCTTTTTGGCAGCCAAAATTTCCTTGACCGAGAAGACATCCGAGGAGCCGGAAACAGGAGTGGGAGGAACAGATTTGGGAGAAAAACGGTTGAGGATGAGTGGTTTGAGAAGAGAGACGTGAAAGGCATTAGGGATACGAAGAGAAGGAGGAAGAAGAAGTTTATAAGAGACAGGATTAATTTGACACAAAATTTTGAAAGGACCAAGATAGCGTGGTCCCAACTTGTAGCTAGGGACACGGAAGCGGACATATTTAGCGGAGAGCCATACCTTGTCTCCAGGGGAAAAAACGGGGGGAGCTCTTCTTTTCTTATCCGCGAACCTCTTCATGCGTGAAGAAGCCTGTAAGAGAGAATTTTGGGTCTCTCTCCATATAATGGAAAGGTCACGAGAAATTTCATCCACAGCGGGCAGACCAGAGGGCAAGGGGGTAGGGAGGGGGGGAAGAGGGTGACGACCGTACACCACGAAAAATGGGGATTTGGAGGAAGATTCAGAGACCCTGAAGTTATACGAGAATTCGGCCCATGGAAGGAGATCTGCCCAGTCATCCTGGCGGGAGGAAACAAAATGTCGCAAATAATCACCCAAGATCTGGTTAATTCTTTCTACTTGTCCATTGGACTGGGGATGATATGCAGAGGAAAAATTTAATTTAATCTTGAGTTGTTTACAGAGAGCCCTCCAGAATTTAGACACGAATTGGACACCTCTATCCGAGACAATCTGCGTAGGCAACCCGTGAAGACGAAAAATGTGTACAAAAAATTGTTTAGCCAACTGAGGCGCAGAAGGAAGACCAGGAAGAGGGATGAAATGTGCCATTTTGGAGAATCGATCAACGACCACCCAAATAACAGTGTTGCCACGGGAAGGGGGTAAATCAGTAATAAAATCCATACCAATCAGAGACCAAGGCTGTTCGGGGACAGGCAGAGGATGAAGAAAACCAGCGGGCTTCTGGCGAGGAGTCTTATCCCGGGCACAGATAGTGCAGGCTCGCACAAAGTCCCCAACATCCGTCTCCAGAGTCGGCCACCAATAGAAGCGGGAGATGAGTTGCACAGATTTCTTGATGCCCGCATGACCTGCGAGATGGGAGGAGTGACCCCATTTGAGGATTCCGAGGCGTTGGCGTGGAGAAACAAAGGTCTTTCCTGGAGGAGTCTGCCTGATGGAGGCTGGAGAAGTGGAAATCAGGCAGTCAGGTGGAATGATGTGTTGCGGAGGGAGATCAACTTCTGAGGCATCCGAGGAACGAGAGAGAGCATCGGCCCTAATGTTCTTATCGGCAGGACGAAAGTGAATCTCAAAATTAAATCGGGCAAAGAACAGAGACCACCGGGCCTGGCGAGGATTCAGCCGTTGAGCAGACTGGAGGTAGGAGAGGTTCTTGTGGTCGGTGTAGATAATAACAGGAAATCTTGATCCCTCCAGCAGATGCCTCCATTCCTCAAGTGCTAATTTAATGGCTAGAAGCTCTCGATCCCCGATGGAGTAGTTCCTCTCCGCTGGAGAGAAGGTCCTAGAGAAAAAACCACAAGTGACAGCATGCCCGGAAGAATTTTTTTGTAGAAGAACAGCTCCAGCTCCCACTGAGGAGGCATCAACCTCCAATAGGAAGGGTTTGGAAGGGTCAGGTCTGGAGAGCACGGGAGCCGAAGAAAAGGCAGACTTGAGTCGTTTAAAGGCGTCTTCTGCTTGAGGAGGCCAGGACTTGGGATCAGCATTTTTTTTGGTTAAAGCCACGATAGGAGCCACAATGGTAGAAAAATGTGGAATAAATTGCCTGTAATAATTGGCGAACCCCAAAAAGCGTTGGATAGCACGGAGTCCGGAGGGGCGTGGCCAATCTAAGACGGCAGAGAGTTTGTCTGGATCCATCTGTAGTCCCTGGCCAGAGACCAAATATCCTAGAAAAGGAAGAGATTGGCATTCAAACAGACATTTCTCAATTTTGGCATAGAGTTGGTTGTCACGAAGTCTCTGAAGAACCATACGGACATGCTGGCGGTGTTCTTCTAGATTGGCAGAAAAAATTAGGATATCGTCCAGATATACAACAACACAGGAGTATAACAGATCACGAAAAATTTCATTGACAAAGTCTTGGAAGACGGCAGGGGCATTGCACAGTCCAAAGGGCATGACCAGATACTCAAAGTGTCCATCTCTGGTGTTAAATGCCGTTTTCCACTCGTCCCCCTCTCTGATGCGGATGAGGTTATAGGCGCCTCTTAAGTCCAATTTAGTGAAGATGTGGGCACCTTGGAGGCGATCAAAGAGTTCAGAGATGAGGGGTAAGGGGTAGCGGTTCTTAACCGTGATTTTATTAAGACCGCGGTAGTCAATGCAAGGACGTAGGGAGCCATCTTTTTTGGACACAAAGAAAAATCCGGCTCCGGCAGGAGAGGAGGATTTACGGATAAAGCCCTTTTTTAGATTCTCCTGGACGTATTCGGACATGGCAAGAGTCTCTGGGGCAGAGAGAGGATAAATTCTGCCCCGGGGTGGAGTAGTGCCCGGGAGGAGGTCAATAGGGCAATCATAAGGCCTGTGAGGAGGTAGAGTCTCAGCTTGTTTTTTGCAGAAAACATCCGCGAAGTCCATATAGGCCTTAGGGAGACCGGTTACTGGAGGAACCACAGAGTTACGGCAAGGGTTACTGGGAACCGGTTTTAGACAGTTCTTGGAACAAGAGGACCCCCAACTCTTGATCTCCCCAGTGGACCAATCCAGGGTTGGGGAATGAAGTTGAAGCCAGGGAAGTCCAAGGAGAATTTCTGAGGTGCAATTGGGGAGGACCAAAAGTTCAATCCTCTCATGATGAGATCCGATGCTCATAAGAAGGGGCTCCGTGCGGAAACGTATGGTACAGTCCAATCTTTCATTATTTACACAATTGATGTAGAGGGGTCTGGCGAGACTGGTCACCGGGATGTTGAACCTGTTGACGAGAGAGGCCAAAATAAAATTTCCTGCAGATCCAGAGTCCAAGAAGGCCACAGCAGGGAAGGAGAAGGCAGAGGCAGACATCCGCACAGGCACTGTAAGACGTGGAGAAGCAGAGTAGACATCAAGGACTGTCTCACCTTTGTGCGGAGTCAGCGTACGTCTTTCCAGGCGGGGAGGACGGATAGGACAATCCCTCAGGAAGTGTTCGGTACTAGCACAGTACAGGCAGAGGTTCTCCATACGGCGTCGTGTCCTCTCTTGAGGTGTCAGGCGAGACCGGTCGACCTGCATAGCCTCCACGGCGGAAGGCACAAGAACAGATTGCAGGGGACCAGAGGAGAGAGGAGCCGAGGAGGAGAAACGCCTCGTGCGAACAGAGTCCATATCTTGGCGGAGTTCCTGACGCCTTTCGGAAAAACGCATGTCAATGCGAGTGGCTAGGTGAATAAGTTCATGTAGATTAGCAGGAATTTCTCGTGCGGCCAGAACATCTTTAATGTTGCTGGATAGGCCTTTTTTGAAGGTCGCGCAGAGGGCCTCATTATTCCAGGACAATTCTGAAGCAAGAGTACGGAATTGTATGGCGTACTCGCCAACGGAAGAATTACCCTGGACCAGGTTCAACAGGGCAGTCTCAGCAGAAGAGGCTCGGGCAGGTTCCTCAAAGACACTTCGGATTTCCGAGAAGAAGGAGTGTACAGAGGCAGTGACGGGGTCATTGCGATCCCAGAGCGGTGTGGCCCATGACAGGGCTTTTCCGGACAGAAGGCTGACTACGAAAGCCACCTTAGACCTTTCAGTGGGAAACAGGTCCGACATCATCTCCAGATGCAGGGAACATTGGGAAAGAAAGCCACGGCAAAACTTAGAGTCCCCATCAAATTTATCCGGCAAGGATAGGCGTAGCCCAGGAGCGGCCACTCGCTGCGGAGGAGGTGCAGGAGCTGGCGGCGGAGATGACTGCTGAAGCTGTGGTAGTAACTGTTGTAGCATAACGGTCAGTTGAGACAGCTGTTGGCCTTGTTGCGCTATCTGTTGTGACTGCTGGGCGACCACCGTGGTGAGGTCAGCGACAACTGGCAGAGGAACTTCAGCGGGATCCATGGCCGGATCTACTGTCACGATGCCGGCTGGCAGGTAGTGGATCCTCTGTGCCAGAGAGGGATTGGCGTGGACCGTGCTAGTGGACCGGTTCTAAGCCACTACTGGTTTTCACCAGAGCCCGCCGCAAAGCGGGATGGTCTTGCTGCGGCGGTAGTGACCAGGTCGTATCCACTAGCAATGGCTCACCTCTCTGGCTGCTGAAGATAGGCGCGGTACAAGGGAGTAGGCAGAAGCAAGGTCGGACGTAGCAGAAGGTCGGGGCAGGCAGCAAGGATCGTAGTCAGGGGCAACGGCAGAAGGTCTGGAAACACAGGCAAGGAACACACAAGGAACGCTTTCACTGGCACTAAGGCAACAAGATCCGGCAAGGGAGTGCAAGGGAAGTGAGGTAATATAGGGAAGTGCACAGGTGATTACCCTAATTGGAACCACTGCGCCAATCAGCGGCGCAGTGGCCCTTTAAATCGCAGAGACCCGGCGCGCGCGCGCCCTAGGGAGCGGGGCCGCGCGCGCCGGGACAGAACAGACGGGGAGCGAGTCAGGTAGGGGAGCCGGGGTGCGCATCGCGAGCGGGCGCTACCCGCATCGCGAATCGCATCCCGGCTGGCAGCGGGATCGCAGCGCCCCGGGTCAGAGGACGTGACCGGAGCGCTGCAGCGGAGAGAGTGAAGCGAGCGCTCCGGGGAGGAGCGGGGACCCGGAGCGCTCGGCGTAACAGTATGCAGTGTGTATGCTGTGTATAGTGTATGCAGTGTGTATGCTGTGTATAGTGTATGCAATGTGTATATAGTGTATGCAGTGTGTATATAGTGTATGCAGTGTGTATGCTGTGTATAGTGTATGCAGTGTGTATGCTGTGTATATAGTGTATGTAGTGTGTATGCTGTGTATAGTGTATGCAGTGTGTATGCTGTGTGTATAATGTATGCAGTGTGTATGCTGTGTATATAGTGTATGTAGTGTGTATGCTGTGTGTATAATGTATGCAGTGTGTATGCTGTGTATATAGTGTATGTAGTGTGTATGCTGTGTATAGTGTATGCAGTGTGTATGCTGTGTATATAGTGTATGTAGTGTGTATGCTGTGTATAGTGTATGCAGTGTGTATGCTGTGTATATAGTGTATGCAGTGTCTATGCTGTGTATAGTGTATGCAGTGTGTATAGTGTATGCAGTGTGTATGCTGTGTATATAGTGTATGTAGTGTGTATGCTGTGTATATAGTGTATGCAGTGTGTATGCTGTGTGTATAGTGTATATAGTGTGTATGCTGTGTATAGTGTATGCTGTGTATAGTGTATGCAGTGTGTATGCTGTGTGTATAGTGTATGCAGTGTGTATGCTGTGTTTATAGTGTATGTAGTGTGTATGCTGTGTATATAGTGTATGTAGTGTGTATGCAGTGTGTATAATGTATGCAGTGTGTATGCTGTGTATATAGTGTATGCAGTGTATATGCTGTGTATAGTGTATGCAGTGTGTATAGTGTATGTAGTGTGTATGCTGTGTGTATAGTGTGTATATAGTGTATGCAGTGTGTATGCTGTGTATATAGTGTATGTAGTGTGTATGCTGTGTGTATAATGTATGTAGTGTGTATGCTGTGTATAGTGTATGCAGTGTATATGCTGTGTATATAGTGTATGCAGTGTATATGCTGTGTATATAGTGTATGTAGTGTGTATGCTGTGTATATAGTGTATGTAGTGTGTATGCTGTGTATATAGTGTATGTAGTGTGTATGCTGTGTGTATAATGTATGCAGTGTGTATGCTGTGTATATAGTGTATGCAGTGTGTATGCTGTGTATATAGTGTATGTAGTGTGTATGCTGTGTGTATAATGTATGCAGTGTGTATGCTGTGTATATAGTGTATGCAGTGTAAATGCTGTGTATAGTGTATGCAGTGTGTATAGTGTATGTAGTGTGTATGCTGTGTGTATAGTGTATGCAGTGTGTATGCTGTGTATATAGTGTATGCAGTGTGTATGCTGTGTATAGTGTATGCAGTGTGTATGCTGTGTATATAGTGTATGCAGTGTGTATGCTGTGTATAGTGTATGCAGTGTGTATGCTGTGTATATAGTGTATGCAGTGTGTATGCTGTGTATATAGTGTATGCAGTGTGTATGCTGTGTATATAGTGTATGCAGTGTGTATGCTGTGTATATAGTGTATGTAGTGTGTATGCTGTGTGTATAATGTATGCAGTGTGTATGCTGTGTATATAGTGTATGCAGTGTATATGCTGTGTATAGTGTATGCAGTGTGTATAGTGTATGTAGTGTGTATGCTGTGTGTATAGTGTATGCAGTGTGTATGCTGTGTATATAGTGTATGCAGTGTGTATGCTGTGTATAGTGTATGCAGTGTGTATGCTGTGTATATAGTGTATGCAGTGTGTATGCTGTGTATAGTGTATGCAGTGTGTATGCTGTGTATATAGTGTATGCAGTGTGTATGCTGTGTATAGTGTATGCAGTGTGTATGCTGTGTATATAGTGTATGCAGTGTGTATGCTGTGTATAGTGTATGCAGTGTGTATGCTGTGTATAGTGTATGCAGTGTGTATAGTGTATGTAGTTTGTATGCTGTGTGTATAGTGTATGCAGTGTGTATGCTGTGTATATAGTGTATGCAGTGTGTATGCTGTGTATATAGTGTATGCAGTGTGTATGCTGTGTATAGTGTATGCAGTGTGTATGCTGTGTATATAGTGTATGCAGTGTGTATGCTGTGTATATAGTGTATGCAGTGTGTATGCTGTGTATATAGTGTATGCAGTGTGTATGCTGTGTATATAGTGTATGCAGTGTGTATGCTGTGTATATAGTGTATGCAGTGTGTATGCTGTGTATATAGTGTATGCAGTGTGTATGCTGTGTATAGTGTATGCAGTGTGTATGCTGTGTGTATAGTGTATGCAGTGTGTATGCTGTGTGTATAGTGTATGCAGTGTGTATGCTGTGTATAGTGTATGTAGTGTGTATGCTGTGTATAGTGTATGCAGTGTGTATAGTGTATACAGTGTGTATAGTGTATGCTGTGTGTATAGTGTATGTAGTGTGTATGCTGTGTATATAGTGTATGCAGTGTATATGCTGTGTATAGTGTATGCAGTGTGTATAGTGTATGCAGTGTGTATGCTGTGTATATAGTGTATGCAGTGTGTATGCTGTGTATATAGTGTATGCAGTGTGTATGCTGTGTATATAGTGTATGTAGTGTGTATGCTGTGTTTATAGTGTATGTAGTGTGTATGCTGTGTATATAGTGTATGCAGTGTGTATGCTGTGTATATAGTGTATGTAGTGTGTATGCTGTGTATATAGTGTATGCTGTGTATAGTGTATGTAGTGTGTATGCTGTGTATATAGTGTATGTAGTGTGTATGCTGTGTATATAGTGTATGCTGTGTATAGTGTATGTAGTGTGTATGCTGTGTATATAGTGTATGCTGTGTATAGTGTATGTAGTGTGTATGCTGTGTATATAGTGTATGCTGTGTATATAGTGTATGTAGTGTGTATGCTGTGTATATAGTGTATGCTGTGTATAGTGTATGTAGTGTGTATGCTGTGTATATAGTGTATGTAGTGTGTATGCTGTGTATATAGTGTATGCAGTGTGTATGCTGTGTATATAGAGTATGTAGTGTGTATGCTGTGTGTATAGTGTATGCAGTGTGTATGCTGTGTATATAGTGTATGTAGTGTGTATGCTGTGTATATAGTGTATGCTGTGTATAGTGTATACAGTGTGTATAGTGTATGCTGTGTATATAGTGTATGTAGTGTGTATGCTGTGTATATAGTGTATGCTGTGTATAGTGTATACAGTGTGTATAGTGTATGCTGTGTATATAGTGTATGTAGTGTGTATGCTGTGTATATAGTGTATGCTGTGTATAGTGTATACAGTGTGTATAGTGTATGCTGTGTATATAGTGTATGCAGTGTGTATAGTGTATACAGTGTGTATAGTGTATGCTGTGTATAGTGTATGCAGTGTATATGCTGTGTATATAGTGTATGTAGTGTGTATGCTGTGTATATAGTGTATGTAGTGTGTATGCTGTGTATATAGTGTATGTAGTGTGTATGCTGTGTATATAGTGTATGTAGTGTGTATGCTGTGTATATAGTGTATGTAGTGTGTATGCTGTGTATATAGTGTATGTAGTGTGTATGCTGTGTATATAGTGTATGTAGTGTGTATGCTGTGTATATAGTGTATGTAGTGTGTATGCTGTGTATATAGTGTATGTAGTGTGTATGCTGTGTATATAGTGTATGCAGTGTGTATGCTGTGTATATAGTGTATGTAGTGTGTATGCTGTGTATATAGTGTATGCAGTGTGTATGCTGTGTATATAGTGTATGTAGTGTGTATGCTGTGTATATAGTGTATGCAGTGTGTATGCTGTGTATATAGTGTATGTAGTGTGTATGCTGTGTATATAGTGTATGCTGTGTGTATAGTGTATGCAGTGTGTATGCTGTGTATATAGTGTATGTAGTGTGTATGCTGTGTATATAGTGTATGCTGTGTATATAGTGTATGCTGTGTATATAGTGTATGCAGTGTGTATAGTGTATGCTGTGTATATAGTGTATGCTGTGTATATAGTGTATGCTGTGTATATAGTGTATTCTGTGTATATAGTGTATTCTGTGTATATAGTGTATGCTGTGTATATAGTGTATGCTGTGTATATAGTGTATGCCAGTGATTCCCAACCGGGGTGCCACAGGGTTTTGCTGTCAAAATAATAATAATTATTCTTTTAATTTCCCTCCCTGGGCCGCAGGGGAGGGAAGTTTGTGTGCGCTGTGCGTGCGTCCGTTTTTGTGTCCCCCTTCCCCTGTGGCCCAGTGAGTGCCCTGCCAGAGAGGGAAAAGATGCGGAAGCTGCACCTGGCCATTGTAGTGACCTGTGCCCCAGTGTCCCCCTCCCCCCTGCGGTGCAGTGAGTGCCCTGCCGGAGCCCTGAGTCGGTGCCCTGCCGGAGAGGGGAGGAACGGGGAAGAAAAATGGCTTGCTTAAGATACTGTACCATGTCCATCCCTCCCCTCACCCATGTCCATCCCCCCTAACCCATGTCCACACCCCATATACCCTATTTGAGTGTTTTAAAAGTGCAATCTTTATTGTTATAATTCTGCAGTTTAAACTTGTTTAAAAGTCAGCATCCGCCATACTGTCCTGATTATGATAGATAACTTGACCAACCGGTCTGTTGATATGCGTAACTTTGTATAGTACAAGGTGCCTGCAGGAACACCTGTATTCTTCTGATAACAGGACAATGGCGTCTGAGTTAAAACCTAAACGGCCCCCCTCAACATGTTTCACTACCAAAGTAGCATTGTCAAGAGGCAAATGGGCACTGATTAAAAAACGCCGTGCTGGGGGTTTTATAACCTCCCCTCATGAGGTCACAGGAAACTGAACAGGAGAAATTGTCCAATGACTCTAGATGTTATATAATTGACAATTGGATTGACCAATGAAGGCGACCCTGGATCCTGAACCTATCAGGACTAGAGACTCACTCCACCAATGAGTGGGGAGTTTCTATGACTGACAATCCCATCAATGGTCAAACAATAGCTCTCTGAGTGACAGCTTAGGTCACCGGTGAGCCTTCTTTTGGTCAGACTATGACGTCCTGCGCAGGATTCACCAATCAACAATTGGAAACTCACCCGATCCGTGCCGCCGGGAAGGATAGCTATGCGCAAGCGCCGTCCTGTGACGGCCGCTCGCTCACTTCCGTCTGTGCACAGAACTATGCGCCGGGACTTAGACATATCTACAGATGCGCAGTATGGGTGCATGAAAACTTAGTGAAAAACCAGGTAAGTAACCAGGTGGTAAAAAAGGTTTAATAAAGCTTGACTCTGAATAATTCTGGTTTCCATCTTATTCATTTCAATTCCTACTGATGTGCATCTGGAGGAAAATGCTTTCCTCTTTCTGGTATAAGTTACTCCCAATCATTGGTTCCTCATTTTATTATTATGGAACTGAGTATATAATATGTTGTAAGAGGGGGGGGGGGGGATAATTAAACTCCTTCTCATCATAATAGTCAGTTAGTTATAAATTTTATAGAAAAGGGAAGCTGTTGATTATTCCAAGGTTTATTCCAATTCCAAATCCTCTGCTCTCGAGGGGAGGTTACAGAAGCACAAAGAGAATTTTCAATCGGACATTAACACAATAAATATATCAGAGATAAGAGGGATTTTGACACTGGTCAAATTTACATCAAGAGACCACAATATAATTTCTCAAATCAATATACGGATATATCCGAATCAGAGCTCTCCGAATTGGACAACACATCCAATTTGGCAGCAATACCACCAAATCAAGTAACGAAAGAGATACAAAAATAAACATAGAGATTTCAATAGGCATCCTTATCCCAAGAATATTACAGTACATCCGCAGACACCAGCATGAGTACCAACAGGTACCCATTAAACCAGCCCTCAAACGTGGGAGGCTATCCTCATTTAACATGTCATCCAGAGATGGTACAGACGAACATGGAAGGACAAAATATAGGTGGAGCATATTCCTCCATGACTGCATACTCCTCCTCAGCTCATTTTGCACGTCTAGTCCAACAACCTGTGATGACTACAGCTGCCCCTATTATGACCACGGGGCAAATGAGCGTTCCTACACCACCTACTTTTTTAGGAGGAGGAGTCCAACTCCGAGATCGGGAGACACTGAAGGACGAGATGCAGGTGTTAACCTGTCCTCCTACTTCTATACAAATTGACATCTTGAAGAAGGGTATATCCTAGGTCCCTACTCCTCTCTACGATTCCTTTACTTGGATAAAGGATATCAATTTGTTTGCTAGAAAGTTAGCATTACACAAAATGCATAAAAGCAGGGAAGCCAATCTGTCCCTGACAAATGAGAGGAGAGGGCCATATTGGATTTAGTTGATCTGTGAGAAGAGAATGATACTGGGATAAGGAGAATAGATCCACCCTTTTCAGATCTTAGCCCAAAGTCCAAGATAACACCACCATTTAGTCAATACAATCATATACAAACGTTTGTCGAAATGGTCACTGGTGAGTTAACTAAGATCCAAAATTATAGAGCACAAGGTAAGTTCTCGTCAGCTGAGTCCAGGGCTTTAAAGGAATTAGAGGGGAACAAAGAAATAATTTTGAAACCCTCCGACAAAGGAGGAAATATCGTAATCATGAATAAGAAGGATTACAAGGACATGGTGAGACTAATTAAGGATCCATTGATGTACAAAAAACTGGACAGCAACCCAACTGAGATACATCTAGCTGAGTTAAAAGCAATTTGAATGGAGGCAAAGGCAAATTCCCTAATCACAGAAGATGAGTTCCGTGTCATGTTTAACCCTAAGCCAGTACTAGCAACAATCTACACACTGCCGAAAATACATAAGCAGAGGACCCCCATTCTTGGACATCCAATCGTCTCAGGAAATGAGAATCTAACTGAGGGGATTAGCCTTCATGTGGATCAAATCCTTGCTCCCTTCGTATTGGCTCTATCCTCTTTTATCAAGGACATAGGAGATGCTGTCATTCGACTCCAGGAGATTTCTTTTTCGCCCCACACCCTTATAGTCATCCTCGATGTAGAGGCATTGTACACAAATATAAAACACTATTTAGGGTTGGAGGCGGTTCGGCACTTTCTATCCACTAGAGGTACCCAATACACAGCTCACAATGAATTTGTTTTATGCCTACTTCATATTTTTTTCGATGGACACTTTTATTTACAATGTAAAGGCACCGCTATGGGCATAGCATGTGCACCAAATTTCGCTAACTTGAGTGGTGGGTGGACACCATTGTTTTTTCTGACACCTTTCAAAGTTACACGAGTCACATTTTATTTTGGGGTAGATTTATAGATGATGTCCTTTTATTTTGGGATGGCACTATCACCTTATTTCAGGAATTTGTCACGGCACTTAATCACAATCACATAGGTATGCACTTCACGCACGAAATCCACACCAACACTCTTAATTTTTTGGACTTACAAAACTCTCTGGAGCCGAGTGGCAGTATCCAAACAAGAAGTTTCAGGAAATTAACTTTGACCAATAGCTTCCTGCAGTGGAGAAGCCATCATCCAGTTGCCCTAAAGAAAGGAATCCCAGTAGGCAAAACGTAATTGCTCGTCCAATGAGGCCTTCCTGGAGGAAAGCAAACTTTTCTATCAACGGTTTCTTGCAAGAGGGTATCCGAAGAAGATACTACACAGAGCTTTTGCCAGAGCAAGGGATACACCGAGAAGTGATCTTTTGGCTACCAATAAAACATCTCAGACACCCCCCCCCCAAAACATTGTAAGATGTATAGGTACCTTTGACAAAAACAACCGTCAGGTGATGAACGTCCTACGTAAGTATTGGCCCATCCTCTTGGCAGACATTGACCAAAGAGAGGTACTAACTCCTTATCCATTACATACAGGCGTGGAAAGAATATCAGGGAGCATTTAGTTAAGAGTCTTTATTAAGAACCTACTAGCAGCACGTGGCTTAGGTCAAGCATCATCAGATCTTTCCCTTGCGGAAATTGGTCATTTTGCCATTTGGTCCCAAAAACAAAATAATTCATTAATCCCATCGATGGAAATAAGTATGTGATTAGGGAGTTTATTAATTGCCAAACCACCGGTATTGTCTACATTGTTCAGTGTGGATGTCCCAGGATTTATGTTGGGAAGACTATCCAACAGTTTAGAAAAAGTATCTCCCAGCATATCAGCTCGATTCCTACAAGAGCGGATACACCTCTAGCGAGACATTTCTTGTCCCAAAATGGAGGAGACTGGTCAACGCTTAAATTCTACGGGCTGACCAAAGTACAACTAGGTCTGAGATGTGGAAATCTGGACAAGAAGCTTCTATGTGAAGAAGCTAAATGGATCCATGGGCTCAAATCCATGTCCCCTCTAGGACTTAATGAGGGATTTACATTCAGTCCCTTTATATAAAAGAACCTGTCATGGAAACCTACTGCAGAAATCTATTATCAATAACTTTCCTGTAAAATCCTCTACAGATTTCTGGTAATTCTTTGCACATCAGCCTGATATGTGGTCATGGAGAATTTTTCTGAACAGGACTTGAGAATGTTTTTGGGAGAATTTTTTCAATATGATTGTGGTTGACTATTTTGATTGACTGATCATAATATTATACACTTAAAGTAATTTCATCTACAGACCTAACGTCAAGCAATTGTAATAGAAAAAGTTTAACCAATTGAAGAGTGGAACACTGGAATAAATCATTCATGTGAACATATCAAAGGGGTTTTCTAAAATTCACATAAGGAGTCATGTTGGGTAATTCAAATCAGAGATTATCAATGAATATACAGTGAAATTCAAAATTAATGAACTTTGGAATAATCAACAGCTTCCCTTTTCCATAAAATTTATAACCAACCGACTGTTATGGTGAGAAGGGGTTTAATTATCCCCCTCCCCTCTTTTAACATATTATATACTCAGTTCCATAATTCATAATAATAAAATGAGGAACCAAAGATTGGGAGTAACTTATACCAGAAAGAGGAAAGCATTTTCCTCCAGATGCACATCAGTAGGAATTGAAATGAATGAGATGGAAACCAGAATTATTCAGAGTCAAGCTTTATTTAACCTTTTTTTACCACCTGGTTACTTACCTGTTTTGTCACTAAGTTTTTGCGCACCCGTACTGCGCATCTGTAGATATGTCTAAGTCCCGGCGCATAGTTCCGTGCGCAGCTGGAAGTGAGCGAACGGCCTTCACAGGATGGCGCGTACGCATAGCTATCCTTCCCGGCGGCACGGATAGGGTCAGTTTCCAATTGTTGATTGATGAATCCTGCGCAGGACGTCATAGTCTGACCAAATGTAGGCCCACTGGTGACCTAAACTGTCACTCAGAGAGCTATTGTTTGACCATTGATGGGATTGCTTCAATGCCCACTCATCGGTGGAGTGAGTCTCTAGTCCTGATAGGTTCAGGATCCAGGGTCGCCTTCCTTGGTCAATCCAATTATCAATTATATAACATCTAGAGTCATTTGGACAATCTCTCCTGTTTAGTTTCCTGTGACCTCATGAGGGGAGGTTATAAAACCCCCAGCACAGCGTTTTTTAATCAGTGCCCATTTGCCTCTTGACAATGCTACTTTGGTAGTGAAACATGTTGAGGGGGGCCATTTAGGTTTTAACTCAGACGCCATTGTCCTGTTATCAGAAGAATACAGGTGTTCCTGCAGGCACCTTGTACTATACAAAGTTACGCATATCAACAGACCGGTTGGTCAAGATATCTATCATAATCAGGACAATTTGGCGGATGTTTACTTTTAAACAAGTTTAACCCCTTAAGGACCAGGCCATTTTACACCTTAGGACCAGAGTGTAAGGAAAATGGATATTCCAAATAAAAAAAATTTTGATTCACATATACAAAATGTCTACTTTATGTTTGCATCATAAAATTGACGTGTTTTTACTTTTGGAAGACACCAGAGGGCTTCAAAGTTCAGCAGCAATTTTCCAATTTTTCACAAAATTTTCAAACTCACTAATTTTTCAGGGACCAGTTCAGGTTTGAAGTGGATTTGAAGGGTCTTCATATTAGAAATACCCCACAAATGACCCCATTATAAAAAATGCACCCCCCAAAGTATTCAAAATGACATTCAGTAAGTTTGTTAACCCTTTAGGTGTTTCACAGGAATAGCAGCAAAGTGAAGGAGAAAATTCACAATCTTCATTTTTTACACTTGCATGTTCTTGTAGACCCAATTTTTTAATTTTCACAAGGGGTAAATGGAGAAAATGTTTACTTGTATTTATAGCCCAATTTCTCTCGAGTAAGCACATACCTCATATGTCTATGTAAAGTGTTCGGCGGGCGCAGTAGAGGGCTCAGAAGCGAAGGAGCGACAAGGGGATTTTGGAGAGTATGTTTTTCTGAAATGGTTTTTGGGGGGCAAGTTGCATTTAGGAAGCCCCTATGGTGCCAGAACAGCAAAAAAAGAAACACATGCAATACCATTTTGGAAACTGGACCCCTTGAGGAACATAACAAGGAATTAAGTGAGCCTTAATGCTCCACAGGTGTTTCACGACTTTTGCATATGTAAAAAAATAAAATAAAAATTTCACTAAAATGTGTGTTTCCCCCCAAATTTCTATTTTTTGCAAAGGTTAATAGCAGAAAAGACCCCCAAAATTTGTAACCCCATCTCTTCTGAGTATGGAAATACCCCATGTGTGGACGTCAAGTACTCTGCTGGCGCACTACAATGCTCAGAAGAGAGGGAGCGCCATTGAGCTTTTGGGAAAAAAATTGTTTGGAATGGAAGTCAGGGGCCATGTGCATTTACAAAGCCCCCCGTGGTGCCAGAACAGTGGAACCCCCCACATGTGACCCTATTTTGGAAACTACACCCCTCACAGAATTTAATAAGGGGTGCAGTGAGTATTTACACCCCCCTGGCGTTTGACAGATCTTTGGAACAGTGGGCTGTGCAAATGAAAAATAAAATTTTTCATTTTCACAGACCACTGTTCCAAAAATCTGTCAGACACCTGTGGGGTGTAAATGCTCACTGTACCCCTTATTACATTACGTGAGGGGTGTAGTTTCTAAAATGGGATCACATGTGGGTATTTATTTTTTTGCGTTTATGTCAGAACCGCTGTAAAATCAGCCACCCCTGTGCAAATCACCAATTTAGGCCTCAAATGTACATAGTGCGCTCTCACTCCTGAGCCTTGTTGTGCGCCCGCAGAGCATTTTACGCCCACATATGGGGTATTTCTGTACTCAGGAGAAATTGCGTTACAAATTTTGGGGGTCTTTTTTTCCTTTTAACGCTTGTGAAAATAAAAAGTAAACGGCAACACCAGCATGTTAGTGTAAATTTTTTTATTTTTTTTACACTAACAAGCTGGTGTAGCCCCAAGTTTTCCTTTTCATAAGGGGTAAAAGGAGAAAAAGCCCCCAAAAATTTGTAGTGCAATTTTTCCCGAGTACGGAGATACCCCATATGTGGCCCTAAACTGTTTCCTTGAAATACGACAGGGCTCCGAAGTGAGAGCACGCCATGCGCATTTGAGGACTAAATTAGGGATTGCATAGGGGTGGACATAGGGGTATTCTACGCCAGTGATTCCCAAACAGGGTGCCTCCAGCTGTTGCTAAATTCCCAGCATGCCTGGACAGTCAGTGGCTGTCCGGAAATGCTGGGAGTTGTTGTTTTGCAACAGCTGGAGGCTCCGTTTTGGAAACACTGCCATACAATACGTTTTTCATTTTTATTGGGGGGGACAGTGTAAGGGGGTGTTTATGTAGTGTTTTACCCTTTATTATGTGTTAGTGTAGTGTTTTTAGGGTACATTCGCACTGGCGGGTTATGGTGAATTTCCCGCTAGGAGTTTGCGCTGCAGTGAAAAATTGTCCGCAGCCCAAACTTGAAGCAGGAAACTTACTGTAAGCCTGCCCGTGTGAATGTACCCTGTACGTTCACATGGGGGGGGCAAACCTCCAGCTGTTTCAAAACTACAACTCCCAGCATGTACTGACAGACCGTGCATGCTGGGAGTTGTAGTTTTGCAACAGCTGGAGGCACACTGGTTGGAAAACCTTCAGTTAGGTTCTGTTACCTAACTCAGTATTTTCTAACCAGTGTGCCTCCAGCTGTTGCAAAACTACAACTCCCAGCATGTACTGATCGCCAAAGGGCATGCTGGGAGATATAGTTATGCAATAGCTGGAGGTACGCAACTACAACTCCCAGCATGCCGAGACAGCTGATTGCTGTTTGGACATGCTGGGATTTGCAGTTTTGCAACATCTGGAGGGCTACAGTTTTAGAGAACACTGCAAAATGATCTCCAAACTGTGGTCCTCCAGCTGTTGCAAAACTATGATTCCCAGCATGCCCTGACTGCAAACAGTTGTTTGGGCATGCTAGGAGTTGTAGTTTTGCAAGATCTGGAGGGCTACAGTTTAGGGACCACTATATAGTGGTGTCGAACTGTAGCCCTCCAGCTGTTGCAAAACTACATATCCCAGCATGCCCAAACAGCTGTCTGGGCATGCTGGGAGTTGTAGTTTTGCAACATCTGGAGGGCTACAGTTAGAGACCACTGTATAATGGTCTCAAACTGTACCCTCCAGATGTTGCTAGGCAACTCACCGGCTTCCGTCGGATCCAGCCGTACGCCATCGCCGCCCGCCGATCTCTGTCGCCCGCAGCCTCCGTCGCCTGCCCGGATCAGTAAGTGGATCTTCAGCGCCGGTCCCCGTCGTTTCCCCGTCCTGCCCCGCCTATTGTGGGAGGGCAGGACGGGGAAAACGCAAGTAAACCCCCCCCCGCCCCCGATCTGCTATTGGTGGTCGCGTCTAGACCACCAATAGCAGGGATAGGAGGGGTGGCACCTGTGCCACCTCACTCCTATCGCTTCAGGGGGATCCTGGGTGTCTTAGACACCCGCGATCCCCCTTACATTCTGGGTCACTATAGACCCGTAATGACCCGGAATCGCACGAATCGAAGTGTGAATTCACTTGCGATTTGCCGCGATCGCCGACATGGGGGGTTCTGATGACCCCCCTGGGCATTAGCACGGGATGCCTGCTGAATGATTTCAGCAGGCATCCCGCTCCGATCCACGCCCGGCGCACGGCGGGGACTAGAACTGCCCATGACGTAAATGTACGTCCCTGGCCCTTAAGACCCAGGGTGTTGGGACGTACCGTTACGTCATGGGTCCTGTAGGGGTTAATGTGCGGAATTATAACAATAAAGATTGCACTTTTAAAACACTTAAATAAGGTATATGGGATATATTTTTGGGTTACCCACGGGTAGCCTATTATAAAGCTGTGTATGTAGTATGCATGCTGTGTGTATAGTGTATGTAGTGTGTATACTGTGTTTATAGTGTATGCAGTGTGTATGCTGTGTATGTATGCTGTGTGTATAGTGTATGCTATGTATATAGGGGGACATTTATTATTAGGTGTCTATTGTAGACACAGATCTACCCCTGTCTAATTTACAATCTTGCTCAAGATTTACAAAAATTGTGCACGTCCTTTGATAAATTTTGTGCAAATATAGAAAGGCCCCCCCCCCTCACTCTACCGTGCACTCCTTCTCTACCTCACACTTCACTGGGGCATTTTCGCGCTGTACACTGCTCACAAGGCTAGAAGTGCCGGAGCAGCAGTATACGCCGAACATAACTCTGCACAATAGCAAAATCATAAATCTTTATAAAGTACAGAGAAAGAGATTCTCAGAGAATTAAATAAATACATTTTGGCGCGAAAAGTATCGACCACATTTTTAAGGAGCTTTGTGCCGCGGTTTACACTGTTCACGTCAGTTTTGTAAAAGTGGTCATGTCTACGTATATTGTCTGCTTTACATGGTATTTTCAAAGGAGTGAGAGTCCAGTTTACATAAAAAAATTTCACTCCAGCTTTTTGATATTGTAGAAATCACAGAAATGGTTCTAGTTTTATTGTTTTTGTTTTCTTCTCATTTAGATACGTGAATGCGGAGGACTATGTTAGATTTAACGGATTGCGATGATGAGCAGCGTTTTTTTTAAAATGTCAATAAAAGGATTAACGAGGGCTGTGGGGGAGTGTTTTATATTTTTTTAAATAAAAATTTTTTCAATGTGTTGGTTTTCTTATAATTGAATTTTCAGGCTTAGTAGTGGAAGACGTCTTGTAGACATAATCCAATACTAAGGCGTTGCTTAGCGTTAGCCCCAAAATCAGTTAGCGCTAACCCCCAATTATTACTCCCCGGACCCAACGCCACAGGGATGCCGGGAAGAGTGGGTACCAAAAGGCCCGGACTGTCAAAAATGGCGCTCCTGGGCCTAGGCGGTAACAGGCTGGCGTTATTTAGTCTGGAGAGGGCCAGTAACCATGCTCCTCGCCCATCCTGGTAACATCAGGCTGTTGCTGCTTGGTTGGTATCTGGCTGATAATGAAAAAATGTGGGAACCACACACTTTTTTTTATTTAAAAAAATAAAAAATAATAGGGTTCCCCCTATTTTCAGTATCAGCCAGATACCAACCAAGCAGCAACATCCTGACGTTACCAGGGTGGGCGAGGACCATGGTTACTGGCCCTCCCCAGACTAAATAACGCCAGCCTGTTACCGCCTAGGCCCAGGAGTGCCATTTTTGACATGAGAATTTCATACTGGTACCTGGGAAAAAGCAGCAGATATCCTTTACTGACATTTACTAACACTCCATGCTGCCATATACAGTGTATAATGTTCTGTGGAAATGTATATTAGGCTTAGATACACCAGCAGAACACATGATAAACAGAAATATACCACTGCTGAACAAAATAGGCGCTGTTTCCACACATAATTGGCTTAGACACACTAAATTCACACATAATAGGATTACAGTACATACAGTAGTTTTACACTGAATGGGATAGACAAAATAGTATCATATATAGGATTAGGTACATGAGTAAAACATGATAGATACTTTAGTATCACCACGTGTTATAGGCTTAGATACGCAGTTGTAAGGGTGGGTTCACACCACGTTTTTCAAGTACGGTTCCCGTATACGTTTTCATTATAGAAAACGTATGGAACCGTATTGAAAACCATATACATAGACAAACAATTGAAAACCGCATGCATCCGTTTGCGTACGGTTTGCTTGCAATACTTTTTTTTCCCGTATTCAAAACCGTGGTTGACGCACATGTATATGTATACGGTTTTTACTTTGCACATGCGCATTTGCATCCTAAAGTTAACATTTTTAAAAATGTATTTATTTTAAATAAAATTTTCAAAAACATATGGGTTTAAAAAAAAATAAAAAACGTACGAAACCGTATGCACTTTTAAAATCAGATACACTAGTATCATACAGGGTGGCTTAGATGCACTAGATTTACACCACTAAAACACTCAAATACCACTCACACACATATACACAAACACACACAATGCGCTTACATCTCTTCTTCGACAGTTAGGACACTCCACACCCTAGGCTTAAAGGGGTACTCCTGTGGAAACCTTTTTTTTTTTTTTTTTTTTTCATCAACTGGTGCCAGGAAGTTAAACAGATTTGTAAATGACTTCTATTAAAAAATCTTAATCCTTACAGTACTTTTTAGGGGCTGTATACTACAGAGGGAATGTTTTTCTTTTTGGATTTCTCTTATGTCACGACCACAGTGCTCTCTGCTGACCTCTGCTGTCCAATTTAGGAACTGTCCAGAGCAGCATATGTTGGCTATGGGGATTTTCTCCTGCTCTGGACAGTTCCTAAAATGGACAGCAGAGAGCACCGTGGTCATGACGTAAGAGAAATCCAAAAAGAAAAACATTTCCTCTGTAGTATACAGCCCCTAAAAAGTACTGTAAGGATTAAGATTTTTTTTTATAGAAGTAATTTACAAATTTGTTTAACTTTCTAGCACCAGTTGATCTAAAAAAAAAAAGGAAAAAGTTTTCCACGGGAGTACCCCTTTAAGGAGCTGCAGGTCATGGGACTCATCTGTCAGGTCCTACAGCCTCTCCTGTACACATATACGCTCAAGCATCATCATACGGTTATGTGTTGGCTATTGCAGCGATTTGTGGCAAAAACCACTACCAAACTTTCATGTACAATAATTTCAAAGACATATGTGTGTGCAGGACTTTAGTCTGGAGCTTAAATGCCCACCCCCAGACCAAGCAGAATAACACCTGAGGTAAGAACTTCAACTCGCCTCATGGACACAGGAGCCCTTGGGAAGATTACATTCAGGAGGCAGAACTGTGCATATACAGTAGTAGGAACACATATTATTTACACAAGTGACAGCTGCCCATAAATGTATGTATGGTACGATATGAAAGAGAGGCCTTGATTTTTCTTTTATTCATTTCCCAGGGTCCTCTGGAGGAGGAAGACATGCTTACAGATTAAAGGTACACTGCCTAGGCTCTCTATTTCTCTAGCAAACAGCAGTAGGTAATCTCTGCTACTGTCCTGGTCTCACTGCTACTAGATACAGAATTCCCCTAACAACGGGCAGTGGGCATCAGATTGGAGGGAAGTGAGAAACCTAGTGGACACAACTTCATAACCCCTTGGCTATGAAATAGACGGAGGTTGTTTAAAATGGCAGAGACCATTGGACTCCTTTAGAACATGGGAATGTCCTTGTGATTTGTATATTTTAGTCTTAGTGAGGTGGTGCTGCACTCCTTCCTGAGTTAGACAGGTGACATTTTATATACAGTTAATGATATCTCTCTGCATTTCACATGTTTAGTAAATCTGCTTTTATTATTCCTCTCTCTTTACTTTTTTTAGTGGGCTGACACTTTCTGTTTTAACCGTTTTACTATCGATATAAACAAAGAACATTTACAGGTTAATTTTCATTTCTATGGCCTCTGTCTCCATTTTTGCTGCCTTTATCTGTTTTTTTTCACATTATTTTTTTTTTCTTTTCCCATTGGTTTTCTTGTGTACCTAACCCTTTTACTCCTACAAAGTATGGAGATATCATTGACAATTTAAGGTGTTTTTGTTAGAAATGTCCCATTTGGGCAAAAGCTACATAGCCTCTTGAACCGCAGCTAATGAAAGGGAATGTGGTCCCATAGCAACCCACAAGTTGCCGCAACCGGAATTCGATCCTTAAAGGGGTAGTCCAGTGGTGAAAAACGTATCCCCTATCCTAAGGATAGGGGATAAGTTTGAGATCGCTGGGAGTCCGACCGCTGGGGCCCCCTGCGATCTCTCTGTACGGGGGCCAGGCTCTCCGGCCAGATAGCGGGTGTCGAGCACCGCACGAAGCGGCGGCCGACACGCCCCCTCAATACAGCGCTATGGCAGGGCCGGAATTTGCCGAAGGCAGCGCTCTGGCTCTGCCATAGAGTTGTATTGAGGGGGCGTGTCGGCCGCCCCTTCGTGCGGAGGTTGACACGCCCCCTTCCTGCGGGGCCCCGTACAGGGGATCGCGGGGGGCCTCAGCGGTCGAACCCCCCACGATCTGCAACTTAACCCCTATCGTTAGGATAGGGGATAAGTTGCTCACCACTGGACTACTACTTTAACAAAACATCCAATTGAAAGTGGAATTTTAACATATACTCATTATTTTTAGGTGCCCACCAATCTGCACCATTCTGTTGGGTCTGTTGGTTGATATTAAGTGCAAAAGAACCCTTCACATAGTTGGATCCTATACCAGTTGGGAACAATAATGGGATCATAAATGATCAAAACACATAATTCAACTTTACAATGAATGAAGAAGATGCCAGCAAAAATTTCGATAAAACCCACGATAATCCCTCCATAAAAAAAGCACTCTTCTGCCATATTGTTTTCGTTTTACTGGGTTTGCTCTACAGTACAAATCACGTGTTAACTTTATTCTGCTTTACACCTTATTCTGACCGCTGTAACTTTTTAATTTTTGTACAGCTTTAAGCAGTTTGAAAGCTTCCTAATTTCCGCAGGGTGAGCTGTAGTTTTTTTTTATTGCTGCCATTGAATCAGGGGTGGCTTTTGGATCACATGTTAAAGGATAAGTATCATGAACAAAAACCTATCCCCTATCCTAAGTTTTAGAACGCAAGGATCTGACCATTGGGACCCACCGGCGATCTCCTATACGGTCCCCGACTCTCTCCAGGAACAGGGTGTGTTGACCCCCGCACGAAGTGGCGGCCGACACGCACCCTCCTATCCATGGGAGAGCCAAAGGTAGCCGAACGGCTCTCCCATAGAGATACATGGAGAGGACGTGTTGGCTGCCGTTTCGTGCTGGGGTTGACACGCCCGTTTCTCGGAGAGAGCCGGGGCCCCGTACAGGAGATCGCCAGTGGTCAGACCCCCAGAATATAAAACGTATCCCCTATCCTGCTGATAGGGGATACGTTTTTGTGCATGATATATCTCCTTTAACCCCTTAAGGACCGGAGGTTTTTCCGTTTTTGCATTTTCGTTTTTTGCTCCTTGCCTTTAAAAAATCATAACTCTTTCAAATTTACACCTAAAAATCCATATGATGGCTTATTTTTTGCGCCACCAATTCTACTTTGTAATGACGTCAGTCATTTTGCCCAAAAATCTATGGTGAAGCGGGAAAAAAAATCATTGTGCGACAAAATTGAAAAAAAAAACGCTGTTTTGTAACTTTTGGGGGCTTCCGTTTCTACGTAGTACATTTTTCGGTAAAAATGACACCTGATATGTATTCTGTAGGTCCATACGATTAAAATGATACCCTACTTATATAGGTTTGATTTTGTCGGACTTCTGGAAAAAATCATAACTACATGCAGGAAAATTAATACGTTTAAAATTGTCATCTTCTGACCCCTATAACTTTTTTATTTTTCCGTGTATGGGGCGGTATGAGGGCTCATTTTTTGCGCCGTGATCTGAAGTTTTTAACGGTACCATTTTTGCATTGATAGGACTTATTGATCACTTTTTATTCATTTTTAAATGATATAAAAAGTGACCAAAAATGCACTATTTTGGACTTTGGAATTTTTTGGCGCGCACGCCATTGACCGAGCGGTTTAATTAATGATATATTTTTATAATTCGGACATTTCCGCACGCGGTGATACCACATATGTTTATTTTTATTTTTATTTACACTGTGTTTTTTTTTTTATTGGAAAAGGGGGGTGATTCAAACTTTTAATAGGGGAGGAGTTAAATGATCTTTATTCACTTTTTTTTTTCACTTTTTTTTTGCAGTGTTATAGGTCCCATAGGGACCTATAACACTGCACACACTGATCTTCTATGTTGATCACTGGTTTCTCATAAGAAACCAGTGATCAACGATTCTGCCGGATGACTGCTCATGCCTGGATCTCAGGCACTGAGCAGTCATTCGGCGATCGGACAGCGAGGAGGCAGGAAGGGGCCCTCCCGCTGTCCTGTCAGCTGTTCGGGATGCCGCGATTTCACCGCGGCTATCCCGAACAGCCCACTGAGCTAGCCGGGATGCTTTCGGTTTCACTTTAGACGCGGCGTTCAACTTTGAACGCCGCGTCTAAAGGGTTAATAGCGCGCGGCACAGCGATCAATGCCGCGCGCTATTAGCCACGGGTCCCGGCCGTTGTTAGAGGCCGGGCCCGACCCGCTATGACGCGGGGCCACGCCGTGGCCCCGCGTTATAGATCGGGAGTGGACACATGACGTTCCAGTACGTCATGTGTCCTTAAGGGGTTAATCCATGTTTTTGGGAGGTAAAGTGACCTAAAAACAAACAGTATTTTTTTTTATATACCGTATTTTTCGCCGTATAAGACGCACTTTTTCTTCCCCAAAACTGGGGGGAAAAAGTCGGTGCGTCTTATACGGCGAATACACCCCTATCGCAGCGGTCCCTGCGGCCATCAACGGCCGGGACCCGCGGCTAAAACAGGACATCACCGATCGCGGTGATGCCCTGTATTAACCCTTCAGACGCGGCGATCAAAGCTGACCGCCGCGTCTGAAGGGAAAGTGACACTAACCCGGCTGTTCAGTCAGGCTGTTCGGGACCGCCGCGATTTCACAGCGGCGGTCCCGAACAGCCCGACTGAATAGCCGGGTTAGTGCTTACAGGACACCGGGAGGGACCTTACCTGCCTCCTCGGTGTCTTCTCCGTTCAGGGATCCCCTGTATGGCCGGCGCTCTCCTTCCTCGTCGTCGCGTACGTGCGTCGGCGTGCGTAACGACGTGATGGCGGCGACAGAGAGCAAGGATACCCGGCCAGCAGCAGAGACGTTCCGGAGCGACGGGGACACGGCGACAGCGATGGAGCGACATCCAGGGCAGCGGTGACGGGTCCGGAGCGGCGGGGACACGTGAGTATTACCTCCTATGCAGTGGTCTTCAATCTGCGGACCTCCAGCCGTTGGCTGTCCGGGCATGCTGGGAGTTGTAGTTTTGCAACATCTGGAGGTCCGGAGGTTGAAGACCACTATTGGGTTCAAAATCTTAATTTTTTTAGATTTTGCCCCTAAAAATTGGGTGCGTCTTATACGCCGGTGCGTCCTATAGGACTGTTTTTCATTTTTCTCTCTTTATTATTTTATATTTATTTATTATTTTTTTTTATTATGTACTTTTAGTTCCTCTAGGGCAGTGTTTCCCAACCATGCTGCCTCCAGCTATTGCAAATCTACAACTCTCAGCATGCCCGGACAGCATCACCGGAAAGCCCTGTGTTTATAGTGAGCGAGGAATACGCAGCGTATTTCCCGCTGCTGATGCAAATTTTGCACAGCGTGAAGTACGCTGCGTATACGCCAGGTGGGAACGCACCCTAAACCAACAAAACATTCCTCTTCCACATTTTATATTTCTTCCCTACTCCCACCCACCCTACACCAGATCCCATTAGAAAAGGGAGAAATCAAAATACAACAATACCATGAGGGCGACATATATTTCCTACCTCCCAATCATCTTATCTTTCATAACATTGTTCATTTTTACAAAATGTTTTCCCCCTGTTATTAAAAGGTCGAACCCCTATCCAACCCCCACTCCCACCCATCAAGAAAAGAGAGAGGAAAAAAAAGAAAAGGATACTGTTGTCAATATTTATGAAGTATTTCCATACTTTACTCCATCTATCTTTCTTCCCTTTTGCTCATAATTGCTCTTTTCTCTTAAAGGGTACCTCTCATCAAATAAACTTTTGATATATTTTAGATTAATGAATGTTGAATAACTTTCCAATAGCCTGTTAATGAAAAATAGGCTTCTTCCTATTGTATTTTTCCCGATCAGTCCTGTCAGCAAGCATTTCTGACTCATGCAAGAGTCCTAAACACTCAGAGCTGCCAGCCTGCTTTGTTCACAGCCAAACAGGCTGTGAACAAAGCAGGCTGGCAGCTCTGAGTGTTCTCCTTTGTGAACAAAGCAGACTGGCAGCTCGTAGTGTTTAGGACTCCAGCATGAGTCTGAAATGCTTGCTGCCAGGACTGGTAGGGAGACCCCTAGTGGTCATTTCTTCAAAGTGGAAAATTAAATAGAAAGAAGCATATATTTTTAATAACATGCAATTGTGAAGTTATTCTGCATACATTAATCTATAATATATCAAAAGTTTTTTTGATGAGAGGTACCCTTTAACACTCTGAATTTCTCTTTGCCATTCTCCCACAGAGGATCCATCAGGTTTAATCCAGTTACGCACAATTACCAATCTTGCATAGAACATAGTCCTACATAAGAACTCCTTAAAGGGGTTATCCAGGAAAAAAAAAATTATATATCAACTGGCTCCAGAAATTTAAACTGATTTGTAAATTACTTCTATAAAAAAAATTAATCCTTTCAGTTCTTATAAGCTGCTGAAGTTGAGTTGCTCTTTTTTTGTCTAAGTGCTCTGTGATGACACCTGTCTCAGGAACCACCCAGTTTAGAAGCAAATCCCCATAGCAAACCTCTTCTACAGTGTGCAGTTCCCGAGACAAGCAGAGATGTCAGCAGAGAGCACTGTTGCCAGACAGAAAACAACAACTCAATTTCAGCAGCTGATGATTATTGAAAGGATTAAAAATTTTAATAGAAGTAATTTACAAATCTGTTTCACTTTCTGGAGCCAGTTTATATATATATATATATATATATATATATATATATATATATATATATCTCAAAACGTTTTATCCTGGAATACCCCTTAAACCTCTTAAGGACCCATGACGTACGCGTACGTCATGAGTTCGCTCCAGATCTATAACGCGGGGCCACAGTTGTTGGAGGCCGGGACCCTTGGCTTATAGCACGCATTGATCGCAGTGCCGTGCGCTATTAACCCTTTACTCTAAAGTGAAAGTGAAACCATGCCGGTTAGCTCAGGGAGCTGTTCGGCATCCCGAACAGCTTACAGGACAGCAGGAGGGTCCCTACCTGCCTCCTCGCTGTCCGATCGCCGAATGACTGCTCAGTACCTGAGATCCAGGTCAAGCGGCAGAATCATCGATCAGTGGTTTCTTATGAGAAACCACTGATCAATGTAAAAGATCAGTGTGTGCAGTGTTATAGGTCCCTATGGGAGCTATAACACTGCAAAAAAAAGTGGAAAAAAAAGTGAATAAATATCATTTAACTCCTCCCCTAATAAAAGTTTGAATCACCTCCCTTTTCCCATAAAAAAAAAACTGTGTAAATAAAAATAAACATATATGGAATCTCCGCGTGCGGAAATGTCCGGATTATAAAAATATATTGTTAATTAAACCGCATGATCAATGGCGTGCGCGCAAAAAAATTCCAATAAGTCCTATCAATACAAACTTCAGATCACGGCGCAAAAAATACCGACCTCATACCGGCCCATACGCGGAAAAATAAAAAAGTTATAGGGGTCAGAAGATGACAATTTTAAACGTATACATTTTCCTGCATGTAGTTATGATTTTTTCCAGAAGTACGACAAAATCAAACCTATATAAGTAGGGGATCATTTTAATCGTATGGACCTACAGAATAAAGAGAAGGTGTCATTTTTACCAAAAACTTTACTGTGTAGAAACTGAAGCCCCCAAAAATTACAAAATGGCGTTTTTTTTTCAATTTTGTCTCACAATGATTTTTTTTCCCGTTTCGCCGTAGATTTTTGGGTAAAATGACTAACGTCATTACAAAGTAGAATTGGTGGCGCAAAAAATAAGCCATCATATGGATTTTTAGGTGCAAAATTGAAAGAGTTAATGATTTTTTAAAGATAAGGAGGAAAAAAACGAAAATACAAAAATGGAAAAACCCCGGGTCCTTAAGGGGTTAATAGTCTCCGTGATTCCCTATGCAAAAAGTCGCAGTTCTGCTTAAAATGTGCGACTTTTTAAAATTGATTTCCAAAGGCAGTTTTGTAAGCCAGGTCTGGGCTAGTGTAGGTTTGCGGCATTTCGGAGGGGTTTGCGACTTTTTGCGCGACATTTGCACTGGATGAATTTGTTACCACTGCAAAATAAAAACTGATATTGACTTTTGAAAGGTCATTTGCAGGTTTTGCTAACTGCAAATGGTCACAAAAAAGTGCTCAGGCCACGAGACATTCCCGTGTAAGCAAAGTGTCCAGTGTATGCAAAAAAAAAAAAAAAAGCTCTAACAACTATGATAAATCTCTGCCATAATATTTTAAAAGTAGCAAAATAAAAAAAAACTGTATAAATGGGGTATTTCCCCAAAAGTGGCAAAATTGCTTTTTTTTCAATTTTACCCAACAAATATTTTTTTTGCTCTTTGCATACACTTCATGTCCCATCCACATTGAAATGGCATCAAATTTCGACATTTATCTCTAAGCACCCACTATTACCTTGTTATTTCACCAATCTGAGGAAGGGTAACAGGTCCCCCCCAATAGCATTTATCAACCATCAATGGTTTCACACCTTGTGGACCACCTTGGGTAATGGTGTGAAGGTACAATCTAGATGCTGAGGTCCCTATTGACCATGGCATCTAAGTATTTAGACAGCTGTGAATGGAGTCATCTCTGATATCCACTGTGTATGTTGAGCCTATTCTATCGAATGTTGGGAGGGGGTTAAACACTTCATGTGTAGGAGACCGCTCCAATCCTTGCTACCGCCGTTGTGCCGGGTCTGTAGGGTAGCGTCTCCCCTCTCCAATACAAATTTAGAAAACGATGTTCGGCACTAAGCAGCGAGTAAAAGTCCACTTTATTGAAGCATAATAATAAAATACAGGCAGAGCTAAGCTCTGCCTGTATTTTATTATTATGCTTCAAAAGTGGACTTTTACTCGCTGCTTGGTGCCGGACATTGTTTTCTACGGGATTAAACACTCCTCCAACCTTCTAGCTATCTTCTCCCCAAGCACAGCTGCACCTTCCCTAATCCGGTGCAGCCTATCCTTGCCATAAAGTATGGAGCTTACAGTGCTGTCTCTCTGGTGTGGCACATGGTACATTTGATGTCCTTGCCCTAAGTCCCTGAGAACATTCTTTGGTACCTTCTACCTGGCCTGAGCTTTGTCATTGGTTCACCATGACTGCTGGCTCCTAACCAGCCCCCTCAGTGATCTATCAACCAGTTCCATGATAAGTAAGCCCTGGAGGGGAGAGCATCATACTGGAGGGGCACATGACAGGGGGATGAGGGCCAGGAGAGAAGGGGTTAATGGGATGATAGGATAGGCAGGGAGGGGAAGTGGGAGGAGTGGACAGGATATGTAAGGCCCAAACAGGAAGAGGAGGAGTCAGTTGGTGCAGCGACAAAGAAGATTCCCTCCCACTCGCCCTTGTTAAAGTTTGTTGCGGCAGCGAATGGGGCAGGAGAAGGACCTAGAAGCATCACTGTACTTGTGGAGTTTGGAAGGTAAAGTGGGGCATGGAGGTACACGGCCCGATGGTACGGTCTCTGTGGCCATGAAGCCCAGAGAGTAATATGGGGCTCTGAAGATGGTTCTCCCAGGCTAGGTATTGGACAGCTGGGAGTAAAAGTAGGAGGCCCCAGGAAGTTAAAGGACAACTGCAGTGGTAAACATTTATATATGCCCGGGCCTCAAAAATAAACAAAATAAACTCATACATACCTTCCAAAGAGCCCCCGTTGGTCCGGCACAGGCCTCACGGTCCGGCAGTGCTGACGTCATTCCACTTCCTGGGGACGGGGACGCCACAGAGCCGTCGGCGTATCACCGGCCGCAGCGATGTCCCGCCCCGGCCTGTGATAGGCTGAGCCCACTGTCATGTAAGGAGCTCTGGCCGGCTTCTTACATGACAGTGTGCTCAGCCTATCACCGACCGGGTCGGGACATCGCTGCAGCCGGTGATACGCCGACGGCTCTGCGGCGTCCCCGTCCCCAGGAAGTAGAATGAGATCAGCCTGTGCCGAACCAACGGGGGCTCATGGGAAGGTATGTATGAGTTTATTTAGTTTATTTTTTAGGCCCGGGCACGGGCATATATTAATGTTTACCACTGCAGTTGTCCTTTAATGGATGGTCTTGGAAAGTGGAGTGGACGGTGCCTCTGGGTTTCTTCTTCTGATAATATTCATGTTCCCAAGTGGGGTTGTTAAATGTTTGATTGACGTATGACGATCATACAGAGTTTTAAAATGTTACAATGTTTTAATTGTTGGATAAATAAAATTGGGCTGCTGTGGCCTTTGCACGATAAAGTCTGTGTCTGTCGTTAATAAAAGGGGGGGGGGTTAATGGCTGATGGGTCTATGGTGGCTGAGACCAGGCAGCTAGAATCTCCCATAGTCATGTGAATGTAGACAGTGAATATATACAAAGAGACTCCTGTCTAAACTCTCTGAACCTAAAGTCACTTAATCCCAAGTCACACACTTAAGACAAGACACACTTAGGATCAAGACTCTCGGCTTCCACACTCGCTCTTCCAGTTTGCTTTAAGAACTGCTTTTCTCCACTCCGCCATAGTAGATTCTGCCAGCGATTCCTCTGCTTGCAAAGGCCAAAGCAATCTCCACACAGCAGCAGCTTAAAGGGGTACTCCACTGGAAAACACTTTTTTTTTTTTTTTAAATCAACTGGTGCCAGAAAGTTAAATAGATTTGTAAATTACTTCTATTAAAAAATCTTAATCCTTCCAGTACTTAACAGCTGCTGTATGCTCCACAGGAAGTTATTTTCTTTTTGAATTTCCTTTCTGCCTGACCACAGTGCTCTCTGCTGATACCTCTGCCCATTTTAGGAACTGTCCAGAGTACGAGCAAATCCCCATAGAAAACCTATCCTGCTCTGGACAGTTCCTAAAATGGACAGGATGTCATCAGAGAGCGCTGTGGTCAGGCAGAAAGGAAATTCAAAAAGAACTTCCTGTGGATCATAACAGCAGCTGATAAGTACCGTAAGGATTAAGATTTTTTAACAGAACTGATTTACAAATCTGTTTAACTTTCTGGCACCAGTTGATTTAAAAAAAAATGTTTTCCAGTGGAGTACCCCTTTAAGACCTTTTAAGTAGGTAACCGCACCCTGAACTAGTGCAAAATTTGGTGCAAAATTGTGGAGTAAAGTAAGCTTGCAGTAGCTCAGGGAAAGCATGTGGTGTGCAGGCCTTAGTGGGATGGCTGGATGATGGAGGTAACAGTTTTTGGTTTTCACCAAATCTCCCACACTCCTTGAGCTGGCTAAATGCTAAGAGAGTTCAAATTGTGAATAGTGGTGGTAGTAGCCCCCTGAGCATTCTCTGTGTGATGCTTCTCGGCTGGTGTAAGGTGAGGTACTGAGGTACCCTTGTCAGACTGAAATTGACACTTTCAAGACAAAAGAGAGGCATGATGTCTTGGTAAGGCTGGGTTCACACCACGTTTTGTTAACTACGGTTCCCGTATATGGCTGGGAGGAGGGGGGGCGGTGCTTAACCCTGACTACTGAAGATAAGAGAGAAGCAGAAATTTTTGGAAATCTGGAAAACCTTCTGGAAAACCTGATTGAAACTCTGTTAGGCTGGGTTCACACCACGTTTTGTTAACTACGGTTCCTGTATATGGCTGGGAGGGGGGTGGGGTGGCGGGGCTTAATCGCGGCACCCACACTCAGCCATATTCGGGAACCGTATTTAATGCATGTCTATGAGCCGACCGGAGTGAACCGCAGACTCCGGTCAGCTTCGTTTTCGGCCGTATGCGGTTTCCCGACCGCAGGCAAAAACGCGAAGCCGACCGGAGGCTGCAGTTCACTCCGGTCGGCTCATAGACATGCATTAAATACGGTTCCCGAATACGGCTGAGTGGGGGCGCCGCGATTAAGCCCCCCCTCCCAGCCGTATACGGGAACCGTAGTTAACAAAACGTGGTGTGAACCCAGCCTAACAGAGTTTCAATCAGGTTTTCCAGAAGGTTTTCCAGATTTCCAAAAATTTCTGCTTCTCTCTTATCTTCAGTAGTCAGGGTTAAGCACCGCCCCCCCCCCCCCCCCCCCCCCCCCCTCCCAGCCGTATACGGGAACCGTAGTTAACAAAACGTGGTGTGAACCCAGCCTAACAGAGTTTCAATCAGGTTTTCCAGAAGGTTTTCCAGATTTCCAAAAATTTCTGCTTCTCTCTTATCTTCAGTAGTCAGGGTTATTAGATGTCAATAGACAAATGCTTAACAAGCTGTTTCTCTCCAGTCTGATTCAACTTATCTCTCCCTGTGGGGTGCACAACTTAAAAATCATGTTTTTTATCTGCACTCAATACCTCATAATAAGAATGTGAATACAGAATTTTAGATTTTTTTTCCCTGCTGTGGGGTGCACAACTTTAGTACTGCAATTCCCAGCTGTGGGGTGCAGGGCCTTTAAAAAATATTCAGTAACTCAGCTGCCAAGGTGCTAGGCCAGGCCAAAGGCCTGATAGGCTTAGTCAATGGCCTTGTTGTACATTTCTTCTCAAACACTTCTGCTGTCTGTCTTCACAAATATCTCACACTTCTGCTACATTTTCTACACTGATCAGCTCTCAATTCACTGAGTAGCCCCTGAAAGGGTTAGACATTACGATTAAGCTCCACCTTCTGCCGTTGTGGTAAATGGGAAACTCTTCTTAGTCATTGAAATGCCTGTACAAATCATTTAAATGGGTGCTCCGCGCATAGAATTCCTATCCCCATCTATTGTCTGACCATGGTGGGGGGAGGGGTCTGGTCTAGCTGCTGGGACCCCTCGCAATCTCCGGTGAAGCACCCGAGTCATCCAGTGAACTAATCGTACTTCGCTCTGTGCCGAATAATGGCCGACCACAGCTGTCACGCCCCTCCATTCATGTCTATGGGAGGAGACATGATGGCTGTGTACTAGCCATCACGCCCCTTCCCATAGACATGAATGGAGGGGGTGTGGCATGACAGAATGCCATGGTGGATGGCGGAGGGTCCCAGTGGTGGCACCCCCGCAATTAGACATCTTATGCCCTATACTTTGGACAAGGGATAAGATGTCTAAGGGCGGAGTACCCCTTTAAAAGCACAGTGTATAACTCCATGTTAGAGTATCTATAACTTCATAGCATTTTAAGGGGTTACTCCGTCCCTAGACATCTTATCCCTACTAGCCATGCGGCGCTGGTCCATATCACTATATACAGAGATATATAACTTATACCAGCTGTACATATATAATTATATACAGTATACACCCAGGTTATACCAGCATGGTCCATATCACTATATACAGGAGATATATAACTTATACCAGCTGTACATATATAATTATATACAGTATATACCAAGGTTGTACCAGCATGGTCCATATCTCTATATACAGGAGATATATAACTTATACCAGCTGTACATATATAATTATATACAGTATACACCCAGGTTATACCAGCATGGTCCATATCACTATATACAGGAGATATATAACTTATACCAGCTGTACATATATAATTATATACAGTATATACCAAGGTTGTACCAGCATGGTCCATATCTCTATATACAGGAGATATATAACTTATACCAGCTGTACATATATAATTATATACAGTATATACCCAGGTTATACCAGCATGGTCCATATCACTATATACAGGAGATATATAACTTATACCAGCTGTACATATATATTATATACAGTATATACCCAGGTTATACCAGCATGGTCCATATCACTATATACAGGAGATATATAACTTATACCAGCTGTACATATATAATTATATACAGTATATACCCAGGTTATACCAGCATGGTCCATATCACTATATACAGGAGATATATAACTTATACCAGCTGTACATATATAATTATATACAGTATACACCCAGGTTATACCAGCATGGTCCATATCACTATATACAGGAGATATATAACTTATACCAGCTGTACATATATATTATATACAGTATATACCAGGTTATACCAGCATGGTCCATATCACTATATACAGGAGATATATAACTTATACCAGCTGTACATATATAATTATACACAGTATATACCAAGGTTGTACCAGCATGGTCCATATCTCTATATACAGGAGATATATAACTTATACCAGCTGTACATATATAATTATATACAATATATACCAGGTTATACCAGCATGGTCCATATCACTATATACAGGAGATATATATAACTTATACCAGCTGTACATATATAATTATATACTGTATATACCCAGGTTATACCAGCATGGTCCATATCACTATATACAGGAGATATATAACTTATACCAGCTGTACATATATAATCATATACAGTATATACCAGGTTATACCAGCATGGTCCATATCATTATATACAGGAGATATATAACTTATACCAGCTGTACATATATAATTATATACAGTATATACCCAGGTTATACCAGCATGGTCAATATCACTATATACAGGAGATATATAACTTATACCAGCTGTACATATATATTATATACAGTATATACCCAGGTTATACCAGCATGGTCCATATCACTATACACAGAAGATGTAAAACTTACATAAGCTGCATATATATATACAGTCATGGCTGTAAATGTTGGCAACCCTGACATTTTTCAAGAAAATGAAGTATTCCTCACAGAAAAGGATTGCAGTAACACATGTTTTGCTATACACATGTTTATTCCCTTTGTGTGTATTGGAACTAAACCAAAAAAGGGAGGAAAAAAAAGCTAATTGGACATAATGTCACCAAACTCCAAAAATGGTCTGGAAAAAATTATTGGCACCCTTTCAAAATTGTGGATAAATAAGATTGTTTGAAGCATGTGATGCTCCTCTAAACTCACTTGAGGCAAGTGACAGATGTGGGCAATATAATAATCACACCTGAAAGAAGATAAAAAGGAGAGAAGTTCACTTAGTTTTTGCATTGTGTGTCTGTGTGTGCCACACTAAGCATGGAGAACAGAAAGAGGAGAAGAGAACTGTCTGAGGACTTGAGAACCAAAATTGTGGTAAATATCAACAATCTCAAGGTTACAAGTCCATCTCCAGAGATCTAGATTTGCCTTTGTCCACAGTGCGCAACATTGTCAAGATGTTTGCAACCCATGGCACTGTAGATAATCTCCCTGGGCGTGGACGGAAGAGAAAAATTGATGAAAGGTGTCAACGCAGAATAGTGTGGATGGTGGATAAGCAGCCCCAAACAAGTTCCAAAGATATTCAAGCTGTCCTGCAGGCTCAGGAAGCATCAGTGTCAGTGCGAACTATCCGTCAACATTTAAATGAAATGAAACTGACACAGAGACATAAAAAAGCAAGACTACATTTTGCCAAAATGAACTTGAGTAACCAAAATCCTTCCGGGAAAACATCTTATGGACAGATGAGACCAAGATAGAGCACATCATTCTACTGTTTACCGAAAACGGAATGAGTCCTACAAAGAAAAGAAAACAGTACCTACAGTCATATATTGTGGAGGGTCAATGATGTTTTGGGGTTGTTTTGCTGCCTTTGGCACTGGGGGCCTTGAATGTGTACAAGGCATCATGAAATCTGAGGATTACCAATGGATTTTAGGTCCCACTGTACAGCTGGGTTTGCGTTATAGATCTTGGGTCTTCCAGCAGGACAGTGACCCCAAACATATGTCAAAAAGCCCCCAGAAATGGATGACAACAAAGCGCTGGAGAGTTCTGAAGTGGCAGCAATGAGTCCAGATCTAAATCCCATTGATCACCTGTGGAGAGATCTTAAAATTGCTGTTGGGAAAAGGCGCCTTCCAATAAGAGAGACCTGGAGCAGTTTGTAAAGGAAGAGTGGTCCAACATTCCGGCTGAGAGGTGTAAGAAGCTTATTGATGGTTATAGGAAGACACTGATTTCAGTTATTTTTTCCAAAGGGTGTGCAACCAAATACTAAGTTAAGGGTGCCAATAATTTTGTCCAGCCCATTTTTGGAGTTTGGTGTAATATTATGTCCAATTTCTTTTTTTTCTCCTCCTTTTTTGGTTTAGTTCTAATACACACAAAGGGAATAAACATGTGTATAGTAAAACACGTGTTACTGCAATCCTTTCCTGTGAGAAATACTTCATTTTCTAGAAAAATTTCAGGGGTGCCAACATTTACGGCCATGACTGTATTAAGTGATATATCATTATATAGAAGAATTTTACTGCATTCATTAAATATTTTTTTACTCAATAATAAATCAGTATACGACAAGCTCCTTAGCTCCCCTAGTGGTGGCTTTAGGCAGGTAGAATTTTATCATCCACCTCTATGTCTATGTAGGGGGTTTGTTGCTCAGTATCAGTCAATTAGGCTTCAAACCCTAATAAAGATGTATAATAATAGTATCAATCAGCACATGATACTGTATATGGAGAAATAGAATTAACTTTCATATGAAGGATTATACAGAATGACTCAAGATGCAAAAATAAGTTTCATTTTCCTCTTTGCGGCGTTGACCATCAATGCCAGTTAGGGTGTAGTATGTGGCAATGGTTGCTATAGCTGGTATAGTGAACATATGTGACCAGAGTTTCCTCATTGTTCTGAAGTTCTTACAGACAATGGATCTGTCTCAGTCACCGCTCTACACCTGGATGCCAAACCATTGACACCTCCAGCCCTGCTATACAAGGCCAATTTCGTAAGAGGAAGACAAAGAGACAAAAAAAAGCATATGATAGAAATGCGTCGCTGTAGGATATTTTTAAACACATTGTACCTCAGTGGCCAAACACAGGTACTGCTAGGAGACAGGTTCTACTTTAAAGATTTCCTGTTCAGTAGGAGCCTCACCCACCTGTAACAGAGGCTTCATAACCTGACACCCAGCTGCCGACCTGACAGTTCACTACCTGAGTCTCCTCCATACACTGCCAGCATGGGAGCTTGGATATATTTATTACTTATTATATTTGTCCTCCAAAGTAAGTAAGATTTTATATTTCTATTAGATTATTATATTTATTATTATTATTATTATTTTTATTATCATTATTATTATTGTTGTATTATTATTCTCTTTATTATTATTATTATTTTTATTATCATTATTATTATCTTTATTATTATTATTATCATTATTATTGTTGTATTATTATTCTCTTTATTATTATTATTATTATTATTTTTATTATCATTATTATTCTCTTTATTATTATTATTATTATTATCATTATTATTATTGTTGTCGTATTATTATTCTCTTTATTATTATTATTATTGTTGTCGTATTATTATTCTCTTTATTATTATTATTGTTGTCGTATTATTATTATCTTGATTATTATTATTATCTTTATTATTATTACAATTAAGTTATGTTGAATATTATTTAGATTTAGGCAAAAGAAAAAGGGGAGAGAGGGCACTCAGCGACCTCTGACAATTGGTCCTCAGCGACCTCTGACAATGTCTCCTTCGGGGGTGCACGTACAATAGTATAAAGTATACAATATAAATGCAAAAAGAAGCGCATACGTGCACTCACCGCAAAGCAGGGACAATCAAGCCTGGAGGTCCGGTGGCTGTAACGGGATGCCGGGTCTCGGCGTCGGCGCTGGTGTGTGGCGCTCAGAGGCTACGCCGGCGTAGCCTCTGAGCGCCACACACCAGCGCCCGACGCCGAGACCCGGTATCCCGTTTCAGCCACTGGACCTCCAGGCTTGATTGTCTCTGCTTTGCGGTGAGTGCACGTATGCGCTTCTTTTTGCATTTTTATTATTTTGTTTTATTTGAATTATTTATTTAGTTACTTATTATTATTACTTATTATTATTTTAGTAGCTTCATTAAATTGTGGTTCCTGACCCACCCAGGGGATTCATTGTGTTTGAGTTATTATTATTACAATTCATATGATGCTCATTATTTTACTATGTTTAGTTATATGAAATT